>NW_013670963.1:32084-38128 GCF_000517525.1 Limulus polyphemus | reverse complement strand
AATAGATTACACAGGTATTGAACAAGGTGATATAAACGTTTTTTACAGCCTAATGTTACAATTTGCAATTTCCTGATTAAGGATTCTTGTTCCATGTATGGTCTTAGGCCTGAAAAATGGTTTTTAAAGACTAAAATTCTGTTCTACGTAAAGATATGAGGGCCATAATATGTAACTACAGCACTCCGATATATTTCTCTGCAAATATTACGTGTCTTTAACATCTTTTCTTCACTCTTGTCCTTGCGATGTACAAGAAAAGTGTTGGTTAAGAAACAAATTACTTACCTAGTGAAGGCTTTACACGTGAGAAGTTTGATTGCCATCCAAATTACCTACTTTATGTAGGCTTGGGATGTGGGAAGAGTTTTGGCCGGCAACTAAATGACTTACGTATAAAACAATAAAAACTCTATAACCGAGCACTCTCTAAAGGTGGACCTTTCTTTTTAAGGGGTAAACTGGGACCTACCTATAGATGGCTTGTGATGTGGGAAGAAGTTTGGCTGGCAACTAAACCACCTACCTATAAAACTCTATAACCTGAGTGCTCTCGAAAGGTGGACCTTTCTTATTAAGGGGTAAGTTGGGACCTACCTATAGATGGCTTGGGATGTGGGAAGAGATAATTAAATTTGTTGTTGAATGAGCGAGCTAAATGCTGTGCAAGCTGGATGTGTTGAAGTTGGTCTTCTCCAACAGGTACTTCTGTTGCTCTGAAAACACACAGCACAAATGTCACTGGATGCGAAGTTCACTTACATTTCTGCTTGATTATGCATCCACAAAAATTAACAAATATATTAAAATTACTGTCAAATATTGTCAATAACAATTTCTTTTAAAAAGAAATATAACATGAAAGTTCAGAGAAAATCCTGCCACCAGTGTACCTGAGATTATGAAAGAACTAATTAAGTGAATGCATTATGATCATTACAGTCAGCTGCTTCAATACCTGTATAATCTAACACTGTAAAATCTTTTATATCACCTTGTTCAATACTTGTGTAATCTATTGCTGTAAAAAACGTTTATATCACCTTGTTCAATACCTGGTAATCTACTGCTGTAAAAAACGTTTATATCACCTTGTTCAATACCTGTATAATCTAACATAATAAAAATTGACATGGCTTTAATGAAATATATGTATTAAAATATTATTTTTGTCCGTGGTGGGATAGTGGTAAGTTTATGGACTTACAACACTAAAATCCATGGTTTTATATTCCCCATGGTGGACACAGCAGATAGTCCGATGTGGCTTTGCTCTGAAACAAACAAAAAACTTGTTTTCATTTGATGTTCTGGTCATTCTGTGTGTGAATCTCAAGGAAATTGTGTTATAAGATACTAGAATAAGTTTACTTTCCATTATACTGAGAAGTAGCCATTCATTCTTGTTCAAGATTATAGCTTAAGAAATATATTTTAAATAGGAATTTCAATGAAAACTATCTTGCATAGGATAAAACATCTCCACTATAAAGAAAATTTTGTTCAGGTCAGTAAATTGAATCCCATTGGAATACGAAGTTTGTTCCTCAGGTTAATCTATTCAAGTTTATACGTATTTCCAAGTTTAGCCAAATCCAATACTTTTACAAGCAGTATCTTAGTAACATCTTTAAATAACCCTGTAAGTGGAGTTACGTTGGTTACCTGCCAACACCTACATCATATAAATGAAAATTACCTAAAAACAGATTGCTACTGCTTGTCTTACAGTAGTTTTACTAGTTTATGTGACACACATATTCTAAAAACTGTAAGTTTTCAAATGGACTAAAGTCTCGCAAAGAAATTATTGCACAATAGAAACTCAGTACCACATTAACAAACCATAAATAGGCTTAACTAGTGTTAAGCCTACTTCTTATATGTTAAATATTGTAAAAAAGTCCTTTGGGGAAAATATGGATAAGTGCTTTGTTTTGTCTAAAATAATAACATTTAGTGTTGAAAAAATTAGATAAGTTGCATTAATTGAACTTTTACTGTTAATTTTTAACTACTTATTTTATTAACCTCCCTTCAAATCCCACAAGAGGGGCTAGTCTTAAACTAATGTGATGTGGTGTTCTAAATGGTATTATATGCAAGCCATCCTGTAAATTGAGAGATTTCAATACATTTCAAAAACTTTCCTTGTTGAGTTTGAACTAATGT
Source organism: Limulus polyphemus (assembly GCF_000517525.1). Taxonomy (NCBI): domain Eukaryota; kingdom Metazoa; phylum Arthropoda; class Merostomata; order Xiphosura; family Limulidae; genus Limulus; species Limulus polyphemus. The sequence continues at coordinate 35,956 of NW_013670963.1, read as the reverse complement.
TGTCAAAAACGTGATGACTCCAAATTTACAGATGTCTTTTATGTATTTGCTTATCATATATGTCACTTATCTATTCTTCACTCTCAAGTGATTCAGTGTACATGGATAAGTGGATATACATAATCTCTGCTTTTCAACTATAAGTTAAGTTTCTTTGTTGACAGTTGTGCTGTACAACTTTTTCAGTTTATTGGACTTTAGGTAGTTTGTCAGTAGCTCGCAAGTTGACACCGTCGACACATTTTCAGCATTTCTAGTTCTAAAAATTCGTTTCTTGTTTTGGATTTTACTACAACTTTTGTAGTCTAGATATTCTCTCTTCCCACCCTGTAATAGTGACTCATCAGTTCCTTTACAGAGTGGGAATTCTGGCTTTCAGTATTTCAAAAGTATGTCTACCTGATTAGAATTTTACACTTTTAGAATTAAAATGAATGTCAAACAGATACTTAAATCTGAAAGATCTTCCTTCTCACCTCCCCACAACTGATTTTCATCATAACTGTAACTTTTAAACAAAACTAATTTATAGCAGGAAGGCAGAGCTTATGTAAGACCCACTGATGTGTGAGCTATAAATCAACTGGAAGGTTGGTAAGTTATGTTTATTGTATGTAAAGGATGTTATGAAATTTTTTTGACAGTATGAATTCATACTTAACAAGGAGAGGCTTTCAGAGGTAAGTACCTATTTGATGATTTCGTGCGGAGGGAGAATACTACACTCATAACTAGTTGTATTGTTAATTCTTTAAAATTATTTTGGGTGCTTCGTTTCTAAAGATTTAGCTTCAGTTACAGTAACTTTGAGGTATTAGTTTATTATGATTGACCATGAAACTGAATTAATATTTTGGATAATTAACTTTATGTAATATACACAAGGGTCTATGCACAGAACATAACTGTTTTTTTTCTTCCTCTGTTTGGGTGGAATTGAGCCGATGTATTTATTGTTCTTCCTACCACGTGTAGTTTATTGTATACATCAGTTTATAAGATAAAAAAAATTCTTAATTTTCATGTTAGAGCAAATATCAAGTCTGTCAGACTTCTGTATATTTGATATAAAATAGTTCAATGTGACTTTTGATGATACAAGGACATGTTGACATTTTAGACAATTCAAAAGCTACTGGCCTTGGTACACAAGATAATATACAATACTCAGGAAGCCAATATTGAAGCACAGTAAATGAATGTATGTGGACTTTAAATTTCTAAAAATGTAAATATACAAAATATGATTATGATAAATGTTAATTTATAAAAACAGTCTTCCTTCGCACCACAACCTTTCTTGTTTCTTTTAGGTTAAAGTAGGTTTTAATTCTAAAAATAAACTTTTTATCCGTTTACACTGCTCAAGTCTGCTTCTCTAATACAACTTTTCTTATTTCTTTGTAGAAGAGACAGCAGCCAGCCGTTTAAAAAGTCTGAGACAGCCAGACAAAAAAATGAGCAAATCAGAAGCTGATCCAAAGGGTCGAATCGAACTTACAGATCCTCCAGATGTTATCAGAGAGAAACTTAAGAAAGCAGTCACAGACTTTACGTCAGCTGTAACATTCTCCCCAGAAGAGCGGCCAGGTGTCAGTAACTTGATAAATATCCATAATCTGTTTACAGGACTAACTCCAGAGGAAGTCTGTAAACAGAGCACGTGTTTTGATACAGCGCAATACAAGCTGGTCTTGGCTGAGATAGTTATTGAAAAACTTAAACCTATTCAGAGAAAGATAGATGATATTCTGAAAGAACCCCAACATATTCAATCTGTATTACAGAAAGGAGCAGAAAAAGCAACTGAAATTGCTATAGACACAGTTACACAAGTTAAAAAGTTAATAGGGATGCTCTAGTTAAATGTGATTTTATAAAATATGTAGTTTACTAATAAATATGTTTGGAGAGATTCTTTTCTTGTAAGATTTACACAAAGATATTGAATTCCTGCAAATCATGGGTTTAATAATGGTTGGAGAAAGCTTGAATGGGTAATGAAGAAAGACTTTAATATAAGTTTAACATAGCAGTAAATGTACAATGTTTCGACAAGATGACAAAACCTTGTCGAAACGTTGTACATTTGTTAAACTTATATTAAAGTTTTTCTTCATTACCCATTCAAGCCGTCTCCAACCATTATTAGTCTCAAAGTGGGTTCCTCCTCATCGAATTTGAAATCATGAGTTTGTAAATATACAGACTGATATATATAATTAAGTCCTAGGCTTTACGTGTCATTTTTTTAAAATCATTAACTTTTGTTGGAATGTCATCAGCCTTGCAAGAATGTATGGAAATAATCCTGTTAGGACACTGTCATGTAATATTATATGGCACACAGGCAAGACATGGAAAAATCATGGTTTGCGTGCGACTTTTTCATCATCCTGTAAGGTGGGTCAGGAATGGCACGGTTCATATTTGTAACACTAACATGACGTATACCCTTTACATAGCGTTATCTAGGTTTTTAGCTTTTTTATCGGAAAAAACATCTTCATATTGCGCTTTGTGTATGAAACGATATTGAAATATTTAGAGACGCATATTCTGGCACATGTTGTGTAACATTACCACTGTGGCTAATTTGCATATTATAAGTATAAAGAAATGTCTTATGTTCCTGAAAACGGGTCTAGACTTTGATGGGATGTGAAGAATTAGTCTGAAAATTAATTCAATGTCAAATTATGGCACTAATGAGAAAGCCCCGAGTAGGACATATGATACAGTGACTCGTTAATTGTCATTTAATAAAATCCAAACCTTTTTATCAACTTTACCATAGAAAACAGTATAGATAGACATGTAATGTATATTTATGACAATTATGAAGTCTATAGCATCAACAGATCTGAAGTTACAAGTTAAAACCACTATGAGAATCGTAAAATGTGTTTGAAAAATAGACACAAAATTGTCACTTTAAGGGTCTTCGTCTAGTTGAAAAAAAAAAGTATAACATTCACCCTTAATATGTTTCTGGGTGTTAAAGGTCATATGCAACCTTAAACTATTCTGCATGTCATTCCTTGGGTCAGAAAAATGGAAAATTGTTTCGTAATGATTAGGATATAAGCAACAGAACATTAAAAATAAAAGTATTTATAATGACTGTTTTTCTCTTATGTAACACCAGAATATTTGTTCCAATAATAAGCAAAGAATCACAATACGAGTTCTTTTCCGTTTATTTTTCTAGAGTACATAATGACTAGATTAATTTGATGTTTCCCGATCACACACAGACAGATACAATTAGCATTCTCAATACATACATGTAGGATTAACTGCTTTCTCTATTCACGGACAGTGTACTTCTAAAGCAACATTTCTTTTAAACCAGTAGTCTCTTATAATCCATTATTAGATTGTTTTTATTATTTTCAACATTCAATATTTATAGTACGAGTATGGGAAAACATACAATTCAGTTCATGTAGTATATGAAATCCAGTTGTTAATCGAAGAAAGATGTTGAGTTCACAACTTATGTTAGATTATTTTTCATAACCTGTAGGAATGGGTATAACAAAATTGTTTCGTAAGGTTTGAATCTTATTCAAGAAATTACAATGCTTTTTTTTTTTACATAAAATAAATATAATGTATACAATACTTTTATTCTTAAGTTGTTTTTTTAACGCAAACTGGAGTATTTTACTAGACGTATTTATTAATGCAAATAAACTCGGACCTTTATCTCCAGAATATAATTTTATTCCTCAATATTTTGCTATTACAGCTTCGTCAGAAGTAAACAATCACCCACAAGTTCTTTTCGTACAAAGTTTTTAGAACTTGTAGGTGATTGTTTACTTCTACATATTTACAGCAAAATATTGAGGAATAAAATTTTATTC
>NW_013670963.1:25213-31405 GCF_000517525.1 Limulus polyphemus | reverse complement strand
ATGTTAATTTTAACACACAAAATACTGGACCTATTCGAACAACAGTTGATACTGTGTGGAATATTGTCACTAACCCGGTTTATTACACACCAAAATGTTAATTTTAACACACAAAATACTGGACCTATTCGAACAACAGTTGATACTGTGTGGAATATTGTCACTAACCCGGTTTATTACACACCAAAATCTTAATTTTAACACACAAAATACTGGACCTATTCGAACAACAGTTGATACTGTGTGGAATATTGTCACTAACCCAGTTTATTACACACCAAAATCTTAATTTTAACACACAAAATACTGGACCTATTCGAACAACAGTTGATACTGTGTGGAATATTGTCACTAACCCAGTTTATTACACACCAAAATGTTAATTTTAACACAAAATACTGGACTTATACCTACATCAGTTGGTGCTGTGTGGAATATTGTCACTAACCCAGTTTATTACACACCAAAATCTTAATTTTAACACACAAAATACTGGACCTATACCAACAACAGTTGATACTGTGTGGAATATTGTCACTAATCTAGTTTATTACAGACCAAAATGTTAATTTTAACACACAAAATACTGGACCTATACCAACAACAGTTGGTACTGTGTGGAATATTGTCACTAACCAGGTTTATTATACACCAATATTTTAACACACAAAATACTGGACCTATACCAACAACAGTTGGTACTGTGTGGAATATTGTCACTAACCAGGTTTATTATACACCAATATTTTAACACACAAAATACCGGACCTATACCAACAACAGTTGATGCTGTGTGGAATATTGTCACTAACCAGGTTTATTATACACCAATATTTTAACACACAAAATACCGGACCTATACCAACAACTGTTGATGCTGTGTGGAATATTGTCACTAACCAGGTTTATTATACATCGATATATTAACACACAAAATACTGGACCTATACCAACAACATCTGATGCTGTGTGGAATATTGTCATTAATGTGGTTTACTTTATTATGTACTAAAATCATAATATTAATGCACACTAAAAGTACTGGACCTACAACAATATCTGAGCCCTGTGGAGTCTTGTTTCTAAGTACTACATTATCACAAAAAAAAAACAATTTTATAATGCCTAAACTCTTGGCATCAACATCTGATGCCACATACTGTACTGTCATTGTCTTGATTCATTTCAGTGAGAATTTTTACTTTCAACAAAAAAAAAATTATCAAATGCCTTTGTAGGACTGTGACTTAAAACTAGTGTGAAAAATAATTGGACATCACTAAAAACAAATATAGTATACTTATTATTTAAGGCGCAACTAGCATTTTTTTATTATCAGACCAAAGTAGAGATGCTTTTCTAGTTCTTATCAAACTTTAAAATAGATGTGTTATTTCACTGTAAGGATATGTTTTTACTTATTGTGGGTGGCTTCATTTGAGCATTTAGAAATTATCACCGGAAGAGCAAAATTGGTAAGTTGAGTAACAACAATTAGAAACAAAGTTAAAACAATAACTTACAAATGTCACAGAGTGTTACTGCAATATCTTGCAACATTATGGCTGTCTTGGTAAAGGTATTTAAGACAGTGAGGCCAGTACAGAGAATTCTGTTCATTTCCTTGAAAGATTAAAGTCGCCATTTTTTCAAATAACAAAATTCTAATTTTTACTTGGTCTTTCACTGTTATAATTTTAACAAAAACATCAAATAATGCTATCCAGATGACACACTAAACATGCATAATTTACTTGAGCCAAGCTGATTCGTCTACAAGTATAATCGTTTCATAATATGGTAAGAAATTGCAGTTAATCTAATCAAAAATATTTCCTTCTGTTTTTTTCAACAAGATGGAAGAATTATGAAACTAAACTAGCACTAGTTTGTTTTTCAACTCTGGAGTTTTAATCGCATATTGACAGAAGTGATTGTTGTATTGTATCAATGAAGAATCCAAACTCATCGTCTTAAGGCTTATTCAAACCTTGTCATTTATCTGTCTAGAATGGAAATAGCTACTACTACAGTGCAATCCACTCATAAAGTATCAAAATATAAACCTCTTTTGATCCTTCTATTAAAAAAAAGTTCATTATTCTATACTGCAACCTTAACCCTCATCAGCACATCTGGGGTCCGCATGGATCCCAACGACTTTCTTGGTTGTATATCTTTTTACACAATCATTGCAAATTTCTATCAATTCATGTAACTGTCAAGCAGAAACCCTGGATCAATATGACACTAATGTTTTCACAACAAGCAGATGGAGTATGTAGCTATAATTTAATATTTATCTGGTGTGTATGAGGACCCCATACTATTATTGACTATCACTATACATGCAGTTTACCCTACAGCATAGGAAACAAATTTCTAAATGTTTATTTCACAATATAGGTTGTTATAGAGGATAATCCATCAGAGTATTACAGTATCATCTTGTCTGTTTGTTTATAACATCATCGTGATAAGCATTCTCAACAAGTGTTCTCTGTGATAACTTCATATAATGTCTTATTTTATAGAAACCATGGTTGATATTTGTTGTAAATAACCCACTTATTTCATTTTCAATCCATGGCCTACTATAAGAATACATGTATGTTGGGGTCTGGTCGGACCCCAAGGTGACCAACAACGTACACTTTCAGTTTTCTTTGAGTTGAATATTGCAGTATTGTGGTAATCTCATCATATATATTGGTGGTTAATGACTTGAATATAGGAGTATAATAAAACTTTGCCATTTTTTTTTTATATATCGTGTTTGTATAAGGAATGGTTTAATACTACTTATTTGTATACTGAGGAACAATGTCATGTTGTAATTTCTTGATTTTTCAACATATTTTCTCTAAAATACATATGTTGTTCACGTTGTATGCTAACCCTAATAAAAGTTGTAATGCGATTTGGTTTTTGGAATTTCAATCCAGAAATTACTATTATGGTAATTTTACGCTGGGGTCCAAGTGTTCCACAATGTAACTTTTTAATGGTGTGCTGATGATGGTTAAGTATGATTTATGATTAAGTAGATATAACTGTCAATTAAAGAAGATATTCATATTTAATAATTCCTTTCCCCCAACAATTAAATACTAAAACATTAAACTTGGCATCTCGCTAACAATTTCTGATCACAGCAAGCTAACTAATATAAACCAAACTAAAAATGAATTAGTAACAACTGTCAGTTATTATTAAATCTTCCACGAAACTGTTACAAACTTCTCGGTTTACAAATCAACTGTCTTTTTGTAATTTTCCGTCAATCATACAATTTGCCTCCCCAAGTTATTAGTTTAGTATAAGGCAAACGCTGACTCAAGTACAAGACTCCATGGAATTGATATTAACTTCTGATCGAAGCAAACTACCTACATAGCTCAGAACTACAAAACATATACCTATTAATGAGCATATCTAATTAAGTATAATGTTCAAACTATATTACTTAGAATGATAAGAAAGACTTATTTCATCAGTTAAGTATCCTTGCTGTCAGTGATATCTTCAACTGATGATTGGAAGACATAATTTATAGGCACAAAAACTGGAAGCATTAAGTGTTTTTTTTTGTATTAATGCTGATTTCATTACAATGAAACGTATGATAAAACTTTCACGTGGTTTAATTATCTAATCAGTGCACATTTACATACAAAAATATTCTGAACTGTTTAGATATTTCAACCTTCTATAAGGAAAAACAGACATGCAATGATTTAATTTATTTTACACACACTAAATATACATTAAAATTAAGTACTCTCACTTATAAAAAAAATTATCCAGATTGAAAGATGGCCACAAGGAGAATAAATTAAAGACGATATCACTTGAATCCCAAAAAGACCAGGTAATATTAAACCAACAAAATGCTCTTAAATTTATAAAATGTTGTTGCTTTATCATAACGGTATACACGAATAGTTGTATTTATATTATTCACTAGCCTAAAACAATATAGTAAAAAAAAAACAGTACTTCCCAAACTTTTCAGCTTGCGGCACACTTTTAATGTCCCAAACTTTGTGCGGAATGTGTAAATAAGTCTGTATGGCAGATCTACTGGCACCCCCCCTGACTAAGCCGGGCAGAAATTACTGTTACATTGTGTATCAAGGAGAAAAGAAATAAAATTTATTAAATTGATAATAAATTTACATTACTAAATAAAGATTACTTAATAATTACAAAAATTCCACCTCCTGCGTCACACAGTTTGAGAAGCACCGAGTTATCTGGCACGCCTTAGAACCTCCTGCGTCACACAGTTTGAGAAGCACCGAGTTATCTGGCACGCCTTAGAACCTCCTGCGTCACACAGTTTGAGAAGCACCGAGTTATCTGGCACGCCTTAGAACCTCCTGCGTCACACAGTTTGAGAAGCACCAAGTTATCTCGTATAGAAGCAAAACAAGCATCTTTTTAAATCAATGGTTGAAGAACAATAACATAGTTCATGATAAAAATGAAACAATGAATACAACACTGTAATGGAATATAGACGATATATCAAACGTACTTGTAATCTTTGAACCAGTTTACTGAGGTTATCATCGGGTACCGATGTTAGTAGTACCTCCAAATAACACTTATAGTTTAAACATAAAGGAACTTTTGTTTACTTCATTACTGATCAGACAATCGAAAGCAGAACTAAATGATGTAACGTATATGTTCAGATATACACCAGTTACTATAATCTTCTTGCTAAAATAAAAACTTTGAATAAAGTCATCATTTTCAATTAATAAATGCAGTGTGTTAAAAATCCCACTTATAAACCTACAGCACTTTATAATAAAACTACTGAGATTTCAGCCCATGTCCAGTAAGTGTTTTTTCTCGATTTTTCTTTTAAACATTCGTTAGAACAACTTATTAGCACACTAGAAGGAAAAAAATAACTCCGATTTGTGCTCAAACAGTTGCATTAAAATCATATTTAAACTAAAACATCTTCAAAGTAAAAACATGCAGTATAATAGTTAAGTATATGCAAGCTCCTACAGTAAAAGGAGTTCAACACTCGTAGTTCTTTTAAAGTTACTTCATTTTGTTGTTTGCATGCAAAGCTACAAAATTAGCTATTTGCAAGTTTTAGCATTATAATCCCAAAATCTTATCACTTAGGTGCTGGAATATGAAACTGTTTTAACATCCTGAGTATGTACTATAGTCCATTTAAAAAACTGTATATAAAACAGCAAGAAAACGTACAAGAAAAATGTTAAATCTTTTTGTCCCTGGGAAAACAGGAATCGCCCTCATAAGTGACCAAGTCTTTTGGAATATTAAGTGTTGTTTTTTCAACTATAGAATTAACTATACAGATATACCAATTTTAAACTGTTGGACTCTTAGAACGTGATACTTTATTTATAAACTATCACAAAACTTACTTTGAAAAATGATGCAAAAGTAAATCACACTGATTAAAGTGAAACTGAAACCTACCAATATCAGACATCAAATTTTATATAGTTGATACTTTTGTATTGGAATGATAATCCTGAAAAAAATTCTGGAAAATACTTGGGAGCAATACAAAGTTTGTTTGTAATTATGCACAAAGTTACACAATGGGCTATCTGTGCTCTGCCCGCCACGGGTATCGAAAACCCGGTTTCTAGCGTTGTAAGTCCGCAGAGGGCCAATACAAAGTTAATTGATAGTTTTACTGTCTGAACTCACCTAATCTTTACTTTGAATTGATTTAAGAAAGAGGAAAGAAATTCTAATTGATCAATTTTGAAAACATCAGGCCTGTCTTGCTGATATTTTAAGTCAAATAACTTTGTTTCAGAGTTTTATCTCACTAAGAAGTGGATAGTTTACCTTTATCTTCAACTCTAGTTAATACAATATTTTTAATATTCATATTTTAAAATTCAAATTTTTATCTAGAAGTATTATGTACCAAATAAAAATAAAATAGGCCTATTATAAGCTAATTATGAAAATAATTGAAAGTCATGCATTTTTTTTTTTATGACTACTCTCCCTTATGTCTCAAATCTTAGTGATTTCACCTAAAAATAATAATAATGTAGACTGATTATTTTAATTTTATACCAAATTATCCAAAAAAAATTATTCATATGCAAATCTTAACTAAAGAGATATTTTGGTTTTGATCAAAAGTAAGGAACTTTAGCATTAGGCTTAGCTTTT
>NW_013670963.1:5250-24248 GCF_000517525.1 Limulus polyphemus | reverse complement strand
CTTGGATGTCTAATAAAACTGTTAATATGAATGTTAATCAGGTACGAAAGTCTATGTGATACTTACAAATTTATAGTAGCTTGTCCAGAGGAGTAATTTTGTATATTTTACAAGCTCGTGTTCATTTCAGATACCAACATATTTTCTTTAAGATTTGTGCATCTGGTAAAGAATACCTTTTTTTTTTACTTGTGGTCAATAAACTATGAAGTTTGACAAGTTTTTGACACCAAAATCTTTCTCTCACACACACACAAACACAAACATAATAAAAAATCAACTGTGATTACCATCGAAACAAAAATCTAGCCTTATAAGGGTTGCATAATTGTTGTGATTTCGTTACATAAACTTACTCAAGAGTTGAGCCTTATCAGTTTTCATTAATTTACTGTTGTATTACAAAAAAGCACTGGAGCTTTTAGTCTAATAAGTTAACTTTCCTCATGCAATATCGACTAAAACCTTTTGTAACGTTTCTTAGAAACTGCATCAATCTGAATTTCATTGGTTCATCAAGTTAAAACACAAACTTGGATCTACAGTTTATAAATAATTCAACTGTAATGACTAGGAACTGATATAAGACTATACGTACATTGTAAGCTGAAATTACAGTGTCACAAGTTATTACAGAATGTTAATAAAAAAAACATTTTCCTTTAAATTCTACTTTTATAGCTTCTCGTATGATAAAATTATCATAATCTACTTAATCTCTACATATTTGTGAGCATGCTAATTACTGAACTTTGACTAAAAACCACTGACTTTAAGTAAGGTAAGTAATGAAATGTGATAATTAACTTCGGAAACTGAAAGTTAATACATACAATTCCCAACTCTATTTAAATGTTTACGTACAGCTGAATTTTTAAATCAACAAATTTGTTGTATAACCACAATATAGATACATATACACAAGTCGTACAGATAATTGACTCCTTTCTCCTAATCATGAACTGAAGATGCAAATTCGATTAACAAAAATAAGAAAATTACTTAACTTCCAAGAAATTTAAAAAGAGATCAGTTTTGGTTCAAACAGAGGAAATGGTAAAAAAAAAAATACATTATTTAAAAAAATAAAGATTATTAGTCACTTATTCACTAATTACTTTTTGTCATACACAAGTTCATTCAGAGTAATTTTATACATAGTGTTCAGAAATTTTGTAAACAGATTTAAAACAAAATGGTTAGAAATTTGTTAACACAAGTTTAAGACAGAAATAAGGTACAAGGCTCGAATTTGATGGCCAGCAACTGTTATTAGATATTTGTTGATCATGCCTCCAGTGACTGCCAATAACAAAAAGAAATTGAAATATCAGAGATAATGCACGATATTTAATTTAGAAAATGTGTTAATGGAACACTTCCCTCCAGTCATCTTCCTCTAAACTTACCCATTTTGTTTTTGAATACACTGATCAACACGGAACAGACAAGTTCAATACAACATCTGAGAAATTAGAGATGAATGTGGAAGTTTACGGTTACCTTAATCTTAGCCTTTAAAACACTTTGGTACCAGATAAGTCACATTAAGACAAAAAGAAAACTGCAGAATATTATCAGTTCACATATATAAAAACCCTATAACCCGAGCACTTTCGAAAGGTGGACCTTTCTTCTTCAGGGGCAAACAGTTCACATGTTATACATTGAATAACTTACTGAAGGCCCAAAATCACCTAATAAAGATCCTGGCAAGACCAAATATGAAAATTTCTGAAAGAACTCGTTTCACTAAAGCTCAAATATTATACACACACACTTTTCTCTCGGACATTCCATCACAAATAAATATTTCAACTATTCTAAACTCATTTCGTTATTTATGTGCATCGTTTGAATCAATGAATTAAAATGCCACTGACCATGCTAGTAACATTTCATTCTTAACTGATACAGATTCTGATGGAGAGCTTGAAGTAGGAACAGAAGTTAGTAATAAACATGCTGATATTAATGATATGATTAACAAATACACAGACGAGTGACCTAACAGTGAATATAGTTGTTTGGCCACAGGATTTTTCTATCCTTTCTGGTTATTATGAATCTATCATACTCTCTTTCTTTTACCACAAACAGAAAGACCCATGTGTGGTGTCAGTTGGGGGAATCCTGCTCAAGAAATTCTAGGGATTTAACATTTATCATCCGTTCAGGACAAATTTTTATCACAGTGAAACTTTGGGAGCATATAGTAATGCAGCACCAGTTCAGTTTCCTGTCGTTACTGAGGATGTAATGATTTTTGTTACTGTTGACCATTTCAAACGCACGTGTTTAATGTGGATTTTCATATACGAACAAAATAACCAGTGTTGATAAAAATTAGCATGGTTGAGAATTAGAAAGCTCGATCAGATGCAAATGGATGATGGTACACGTAAAAACGAGGCCAATTTAAATGACGAAATTGAATAAAAGAAGACATTGCGAATCTGAATACAAATCTGTCTTTATTGTACAAGCTGAAACTGAAAGTCTGTGGTTCTTAGTACAAATAAATTTAAAAAGTTCATTTTTTTCTGAGTGTATACTCCACATGATGCAGTGAGAAGAGAAAACCAAAACTAGATGCAAAAATGATGGAATTATCAGTTTTTTAAAGATTATATTTAATCATTGCCAGGCAACTAAACAAACTGCCAATCAAATTGAAAAAAAAAAAAGACCACTAGGTTTGCTGATCAACCTTAAAACTGAAATTCGAGCCTTGTCGTAGATTATAACTACATCATGCGATATGAGAAAGAGGTTATAATACAGTGTTAGTCTGTGACTCCTAAGTTTAAAATCTAACCCCCTAAGAACTAATATAAAGAAATTAAATTCTGGACTTCATAAATTACAAAAAATGTCATGATATACAATTAGAAACTGTCAAGTGGTTTTGCGCTTTTGTCACGGGAAAACAAGTAAACCGAGTAAGTACTTAAACAAAGAAAGTTTAATATAATTTTTCTTGTTATAATCTACAGCCTAACGAATCACAATTATCTCGTACATGATATTTTTTTTTCCTTTAAAAAGTCAGTGTATTAAAAGTACAGTTCATGTAACTTGTCATTGCGTGTTCACATATATTATTGTCCTCTGTTGGTTCCATTTCTTTATTATTATTATTTCACTTTCAAAAAAGTCAACAATCTTAAATTATATCTCATTCTAATATTAAGATACACTGATTTTCACACACAAACATAACAATTAAAAATAACAACAGCAAACAATATGATATTTTGGTCATTTCCGCCCCTACAATTCCTAATAATCTAATAACGACTTAAACAATGCATGCTTCAATGTGAGTCGTGGGATTTTCAATAAATTCTCTACTCTGGATTAACTTTAGCTCCAACAATTCTGAATTAAATTTGTCTTCACTTCCACACATTTCTGAAATTCAAATAATTACAAAAATAAATCAACATGAGTGTAAAATAATAATTACTTAATTTTAATAACTCTCTGATGTCTAATGCAATTATTTCAAAAAATTAAATCGGTACAGCTGCATATTCCAGACATTCAAAACATTTTTTTTAACTCATAAAACATTCTAGTTACAGTAACATTTCAGTTAATAGAATCAACATTAAGTAACAAACCACGTGTCTGTGTTTTTACTTAAAATGCACAAATCATTACATCCACAAAAGTTACTTAGTTTGAATTGTCAAAAACTTCACACACTAAATTTCCACAAAATATTGAGTCTTGCAATATAACTGTTTGTATTTAAAATATATTTATTTTGAACAAAGATAAAATCTTTTGTAAGTATCAAGGGTTATATGAGAGCTCAGGTTAGCAGTTGTTGTTTTTTTATACGAACGTGGAAATAGATATAACGTGTTCGAGAGAAAGAACAATTTTTTTATAAATTAATAATCTTTTCTAAATCAAGTAAACATAGCATAACAGAATATAAAAAACAACTAACAGTTTTGAAAAGGCTATATATTTTTTCAATATAAAAATACCCACTTATCATTATATCTCATTTAAATAAACCTAATTATGTTAGAATACAAATGAGATGTTTCTCAAAAGATTCTTTTTGTGCAAAGAAAGATATCGCACTTTCCTCTACAAGCACAAATGCTACGTTTTGTTTTTAGGCTGAAGCAGGTTAAGAAATTCTGCTTTGTTTGTTTATTTTTTTTTTAGAGCAAAGCCACACTGGGCTATCTACTATATCTGGGAATCAAACTCCAGATTTTATCGTTGTAAGTCTGTATCTGTTGACTTATTGCTGTCCCATTGGGGGACATTCTACTTAGAGCTAGTAATTATTATAAGCTAGGTTTATAGTTTGTTGCAATACTACTTCTGCCTATTCTTACATAAAAGAGACTTACTCTTTCACTACTACAGTACACAGGACTTTCCAGGAGACTACGTTTGAAATACTAAAAAATATATATATCATGTGATTTACCACTTATCACTATATATATCATTATACGAATTTCAGGAAATTCCACCCCCTCATCTGTAACCCTGGATAAGAGCAAATCGAAAGAAGAGAACTATACAGGTCTTATAGGTGGTGGAACGTGTATTCTATAAATATAGGTTCATTGTGGCGAGTAAAAAGGATTAAAAATATCATACATATAAATTAAGTCTCTCTCTCTTCCGAGCATCAATAAAAATGTACGTCTCGAGCTTAAAAAGCACAGAAAATTAAACATCTACTTCAGAGTTTCTTCATAAACTGTCTTACTTTAGTGTCTAGATGTTTTTATCACTTTTGAAATTAATAGGAAGGGGTTTTAAATCATAAGAAATCCATGTTTTTTAAAATACACTTATGAAACTGTTTAAGGCCAATAATATAAAAAAACTAACCTTTAGCATGTGCGTATGTTTTCTTCAGCACGTCTTGTAGAGTGTTAACTGTCTTCTCACAGGCCACCTAGCAGGAAAATATTTCATTCTTCGTCCATTATTTAACTAATATATATATAACCAAATGGCAAACTAGCTTTAAAATCTGGCTCAATCCAAATAATTTAGCTGACAGAGAAGTTTTTTGAATAGCTGGAAAAATCGTAGTAAGTTTGTTTGTTTTTGGATTTCTACAGACTTTGCTCAATCCAAGTAATTTAACTAAAAGAGAACTTTTCAGACAATTGGAAAAGTCATGATAAGTTTGTTTTTGGATATTCTCACAAGCTAGACTAGAAGGAAGGTAGCTAATCAGCAGCATCAAATACTACTTTTGGGCTACTACTGTCGTGCCAAATAGTGGAATTTAAACATTATACTTAAACATACCCAAAGCCCAGGTACTCAACCTAAAAGTTACAGAATGTTGCATACGAGCCACAGGAATTGCAAACGGAAGGCATGCAACACCTAACTGGACAAGTCGTCCCCCAACCTGAAGAAGCTCAGAATTCAACAAACCGAACTCGCAATTACGGAGTCAATTCAAACCTCACTCAACCTGAAGAAACAGAGATCATCCAACCTGGGATTATGAACCTAAATCCTAACTCTCCATCTAAGAGGCAACACCCTTGTTCCCAGAATTACAAGGAGTTGAGGACCCTCTTCCATGATCATGGAAAGTAAGAGAATGACCAAAAAGAAGGGCCACGATCACAACTGGATAGTGAAGTGTCGTCTCTGAACCAGAAGTACAAAGAGGCTCCCACCTAGGCTGGACCAATTCCCCATCCAACATCTAGGAAAAACATCCAGGGTTAAGGATGGAAGGGTATCCAGCTTCGTTCTCTTCTCCTCGAGTAGAATAAAGAGTACAAACATCACTCAGGAAGAACAGACTTTTGTCCACCACTCCAACAACTGAAAACTCTGAATGGAAAGGACTCCTCTGCTCCACAAGAAGAGGGGGTGGGGAGAGGTGTGACTAGCAGTGGGAAGTCCTGAGGAATGATGCTCTAAAGACAGTGCAACCACATTCCCTATTTGAAAAGCACACCAACCCCAATTTGTTCAATTCAGGGGATAGCAGGGATGGGCAAGGTCCCTTCATGATAGTCTATGAGTGTTGGTCCAGTATTGTATATTATATCTGATATAGAATAACTGTTCACCAACCAAGGCAGTCTTATGGAACCCTCTATCTCAATAGAGCTCGTTGGTACCAGGAATTTAGTTATTGGTCTACTGGTAACTAGTGAAGATTTGGAAAAGCATACCTGACCAGACAACACTTGTCACTGAGTGGGATCCAAATGAGACTGACGAGAAGGTTCCTGAAAAGGAATGAAGTTACTCACCTCTGTGATAACGGAGCCAAGGCAAGTAGAATAGTCATGAGGGTAGCCAATACCCATCCAAGAAGAAGATTGCTAAGTCCTGTAAATAGTGCGATATAAAGGTATTAGGTATGGTCCTCATACCAACATGTACAATTCTCTCCAGCAGGTGACGCAACCGAGCTGCCAGGGACATCGATATATGTCAAACTTGAGGAGATGAGACCCTCAGAAGTCTCTGCTCCTACAATGAAAGACCAGAGTAAGCTATCCGAAACAGCTCGTCAAAGTGACAGGAGATAAGTTGCATGATATCAAAGGATCCTAATGGATAAATAACCGGTGACATGCAATACTTCAGTGAACAGAGTAAGCTATTCGAAACAGCTTGTCAAAGTGACAGGAGATAAGTTGAATGATATCAAAGGATCCTAATGGATAAATAACTGGTGACATGCAATACTTCAGTGAACACCACATAACAGTGGAGAACCCGAACAGGGAAGATGAATAGGAGAGAAAGCCTTATCTTCTTCGCTAGCTACTGCACTTTTAAGTATAAAGGACCCATCTGGATACAAAAGAACGTAGTTGGAATGGTACAGTGTCCTGTGAACATGAAGGACAAACACATCTGAACATCAATGCCCTCTAGCCAATAACAATATATATATTGTAAGTGAAAGATGATATAGGGAACATGATCCAGAAAGTTCAAAAGGTGGACATGTTAATTCATGGAGAACCACTATATAACAACAGTTGTAACAGACTGTTGCCTAGTGAGGGATTACAGTTGTAACAGACTGTTGCCTAGTGAGGGATTATTGTTTGAGCGTGCTCACTTACATCAGTTGTAACAGACTGTTGCCTAGTGAGGATTATTGTTTGAGCATGCTCACTTACATCAGTTGTAACAGACTGTTGCCTAGTGAGGGATTATTGTTTGAGCGTGCTCACTTACATCAGTTATAACAGACTGTTGCCTAGTGAGGGATTATTGTTTGAGCACGTTCACTTACTTCAGTTGTAACAGACTGTTGCCTAGTGAGGGATTATTGTTTGAGCATGTTCACTTACTTCACTTACTTCAGTTGTAACAGACTGTTGCCTAGTGAGGGATTATTGTTTGATCATGCTCACTTACTTCAGTTGTAACAGACTGTTGCCTAGTGAGGGATTATTGTTTGATCATGCTCACTTACTTCAGTTGTAACAGACTGTTGCCTAGTGAGGGATTATTGTTTGATCATGCTTACTTACTTCAGTTGTAACAGACTGTTGCCTAGTGAGGTATTATTGTTTGAGCGTGCTCACTCACTTACTTCAGTTGTAACAGACTGTTGCCTAGTGAGGGATTATTGTTTGAGCACACTCTCTTACTTCAGTTGTAACAGACTGTTGCCTAGTGAGGGATTATTGTTTGAGCGTGCTCACTCACTTACTTCAGTTGTAACAGACTGTTGCCTAGTGAGGGATTATTGTTTGAGCACACTCTCTTACTTAGTGAGCACACTCAAACAATAATCCCTCACTAGGCAACAGTCTGTTACAACTGAAGTAAGTGAGCGTGCTCAAACAATAATATTTCACTTGGCAACAGCTAGCTAAAGAATGTGAGCTCCAACAACATTCCTTCATTTGGTTCCAGTCTATGCTCTATAAATTATATTTTTCTTGGGAATTAATTCAGTTTTTGTTAAATTGATTTATAACTTCACTTTAGTTGCAATTAAATGTTTGACTCATCTTCCCCAATAATTTTCACACACAAATATCGAAATCCATAGTTTGTACCTTCAGATCATGCTGAGTCCTCGTCATCCAAGCAAGAAGAAGAGCAGTAAATAAATCTCCGGTTCCAGTAAACACTGCCGGAAGTTGAGGAATCTCAAGCTGAACCTGAATTTTTTTCCCATCTGAAAAAAAACAACATGTTTTGGTAAACCAACCCTATGATAAGAAAAATTAAACTGGTTGAATATAATAAGAAATTTAATTAGTCACTGAAAAAGAAAAAATTAAATATGTAATCAGACAAGGTCGACTTCTTTGTTAATACAATCTTTAATGTCAGCTTTTCAAATATGATATTACAAGATATTTTTCACTCATATCCCAGAATAGTTACAGATACACTCAAATAAGTATAATCTATAAAAGCTCTTAAAGTACATCAAGACCGTCTGTAAAACATAATTCATACAAGAAAATGTCGACCCTGAAAGTATGATATTTCCTTAGATAGGATACTACTGTTATACAGACTTGTCCATACAGTAAACAATCAGAATCGTTACGATCATGAAAAGGTCAAACATAACATTTGAAGTATGTTTATCTAGACCCATTACTTCCATTAAAAGGTCAAACATAACATTTGAAGTATGTTTATCTAGACCCTTTACTTCCATTAAAAGGTCAAACATAACATTTGAAGTATGTTTATCTAGACCCTTTACTTCCATTAAAAGGTCAAACATAACATTTGAAGTATGTTTATCTAGACCCATTACTTCCATTAAAAGGCCAAACATAACATTTGAAGTATGTTTATCTAGACCCATTACTTCCATTAAAAGGTCAAACATAACATTTGAAGTATGTTTATCTAGACCCATTACTTCCATTAAAAGGTCAAACATAACATTTGAGTATGTTTAGCTAGACCCATTACTTCCATTAAAAGGTCAAACATTATAATATTTATAAATCAGAACGTCAGAAAGAAAAGTATATTTAATTAACTATATTTATTACAAATACCAGGTTGAGTTTTAGTTTCACTCTAAGTAGTTTGCTCTGATCATAAGTTAATATTAATAATAATAATATTTGAAGTAAGACACTCTGCAGATCATTACAAAAGACAAAAAAATGGCCCAAAAGCTAAGATGGTAAAGATGAACAAATTATCACGAGGAGATACTTTCGTTTTATTCATGGTTTCCCAGAAGTCTCTCAATATTCAAAAAATAACAATGTAGAAATATGAAACTAGGAACGTACATCAAACTTTAAACAGCTGTTATAATCTTTTGGTTATACACTATCCTACCAAAAGTCATGGGTGTGAGGGCCGATATGATAAAATTGCCACAATGTAGGACTCAGCATTCATGGATCCAGGCATTGCGAACAGTGGACCTAGTCCATACCACAAGAAGCACCCCTAAACCATGATACTGCCACCTCCAAACTTCAGTTGGGATAACATACTCGAGTAATGAGCGTTCTCCAGACATCCTCGATACTCAAACATGTCCTTCGGACTGGAAGAGTGCGTAACATGACTAATTGCTCCACAGGACCGATTTCCATTGATCCACGGTCCAGATTCAGTGTGTCTTGCCCCATGCCAATCGACGGTGTGCATTTGGTTTGGTTATCAAGGCATGCAGCTCTTGATGTGTCATGGAAACACTCATAGGACTGCCTGTGGCTGCTCGCATCTCCAAACACAGATTCTCTAGGGGTCTGATGGCGAGATGAGGTGACCAGCCTTCTCAAGGCGTGTCAGATCCTGTCAGTCAGTATTTTTATGTCTACATGGTCTTTTCTTCGGTTCATTGTCACCTGTGGACTTTCATTTCTTCAGCCGATTGTTGACCTGGGAATGTTTAATTGTTGTGCAATAGCACGTACAGACATTTTCCCCAAATGACATCCAACTATTCTGAAACTCTATTAGCTCTTTCTGTGTACTCATTGTTCAACGTACAAGTTTGGAATGACCTGAGTAAACCACTGATCACACTTATAGGCCAAACTATTTGCATATTTCGTCATCACACCCATTTTTCTGCAATCAGAGGTGTGTCCCATGACTTTTGGTAGGATAATGTAAATAATATTTGTTGTACATTTGTTAACAGAAAAGCTTAACTAGTATTAGACCATTTTTAAACTGATTTATACAATGTCACTTTACCATGTAACAAATATAGGTAATCAGTAAAAATCTGTTCCAATATATAATGTGAAATAATGATTTAGGCACGAGCTTAAACATTATTTAATTATTTTAGGTTGTTTTATTGGTGATTTAAAAGGACTTAAAAACCCCATTAACATTGTACACAAATTACTGTTATAAGAGACCTTCAATAAGCAAAACTGTAGTCCACAGTAGTGTGTACGGCCAATCAAAGAAAAGATTAGGCCTCAACGTCACAGATTCTCCTTTCAATTTCACCTCTGTAAAATATATACGTAATCATGTGCAAATTTGTTCACTTTGAAATAAATAGATTTCAGATAAAAATATTTTGTTTTGTTTGTTTTTAATTATGCACAAAGCTACACAAGGGCTATCTGTGCTCTGCCCACCACGGGTATCGAAACCCGGTTTCTAGCGTTGTAAGTCCGCAGACATACAGCTGTGTCACTGGGGGGCTTTTTTTTTGTTGAAACAAGTTTATTTTTAAAGATGTTTATAGAGACAAAAAACCCACTAAAGAATGTTCTTATAACTTACTTTTGTTCGAACTTCCTAATGCTACAAGGACGTTGTCTGATCCTAACTCTGTGCTGGAAATAACGACGGTGGGAATTCCTCTCATGTGTAGAACTTCCATGGCTCGTACAACGTCACTCCTAGTCTTGATCTTAATTCCAGTCAAAAGCCTACAGAAAGTACAGAAATGGTCAACATAACCAGACCTAGACACTGCAGAAGCTCAAACAGTGCTGTTTCACGTAAAGCAGGTACATTTTTTTTATTATTACAGTGGTTATTTAGAAGACTATTACTTTTACAAGAATTCTAATAATTCTACTGTTTAAAATCAATTACTGATAAATAAAAAGGTTACTTTGGTTTAATTAAGAAGTTAAGATAGTGTTAAAATATTTCTACAATATTGTTACAAATTCTGTTGTCTATAGACAATCTTTTTATACATATTTTTTAGAATCATATTGTTAAGACGTGCATCTGTACTGAGTGATGTGATATCAACTGATTCGATATTTGGTACAATAATAGCATATCTTAATAGCCCAACCCGTAAGTAAATGATAGAACTTACTTAGTGATTTAACTCTATGGATACGGGTTGGGGTCAAAGTGCACACGTCACAACCTTCTACAAAGTTACATTCAATTTAATTTAAAAACTTCATTATCAATGCATGTCAATAAGCTTGGCATCAGAATTTAGTTTAAAATTCACACTTTTATGTTAACAATATAAAAAGAAGAATCTGATTTACAAATATCCTTAGATCCGGTGGCAAGGGTTAGGGTGCTAGACTCGCAATCTGAGGGCTGCGGGTTCGAATCCCAATTCCAGGGGGTTAGGGTGCTAGACTCGCAATCTGAGGGCTGTGGGTTCAAATCCCAATCCCACCAAACATGCTCACTCTTTCAGCTGTGGAGGCATTATAATGTGACGGTCAATCCTACTATTCATTGGTAAAAGAGTTGGCGGTGGGTGGTGATGACTAGCTGCCTTCCCTCTAGTCTTTTGCTGCTAAATTAGGGACGGCTAGCACAGATAGCCTTTGTGTACCTTAGCGCGAACAAACCTTCCGACCATTTGTGGCTATTATATGCTACGCAGCACACCATCTTGTCTGTGTTTAAATTTAAAACAATACAATAAGTAATGTAAGATAGCTTTGTGTGAAATTCAACACAAACCAAACCAAGATTCTTTACGAGACTAGTTTGTTCAGTTGCCAGATTTTGAAAAATTTAGCCTCAGCTACTTTATTTGATGTTTGGCTCAACCACCAAAACTCAAGTATTTTTAACCTGTTTATAAACATAGTTAGAAAGTCAGTTAAACCAATGGACTAGAAGGAAGGCATCTAGTCAGCAGCACCCACGGCCAACTTTTAGGCTACCCCCCGTCTGACTGAATAGTGAGCTTTAACCATCACTCAAAGTGTAACAGGAAATGAATGAATATGCTGTGGATTCACAGTCTAACATGCCAACCACAGGGCCACACACTGTGCTTTGCTACGTTTTCAATTAATTTCTCAACTTTAGAATTTTGTAACTTTCTGAAACAATTTCATGTATATTGCATGAAACATTATTCAAGGACTCAATACTAGCGACATCTGAAGTGCTAAAACACTGAAAACAAATAATCTGATTTTTAAGATTACGTTTAACCGATAATTTTATTACGATGACTTACTCAGCCTCAAATTGGTTGGGTGTGACTATATCAGCGAGTGGAGTAAGTTGGTCCCTATACACTGGTAGCAAGTCTTCTGGAACATACTGGAAAAAAAAGGAGAAGAGTAGACATGTATCACATATACTCTCAGTCACTAAACGTTAAAGTTCGGTAACAAAGAAAAAAAGAAAACCATTAAAGTTACTCGAACAAATTTTGATGTAAATGAAATATATAAATTTCTCAATTATTTTCTTGTAAAAACTGGAAAACTTACCATTTTTCCATTATCTCCCATAACAGGATCACAAACTGGAAAACTTACCATTTTTCCATTATCTCCCATAACAGGATCACAAACTGGAAAACTTACCATTTTTCCATTATCTCCCATAACAGGATCACAAACTGGAAAAAAAAAAAAGTAATTGATATATATAAATTGGGTTTTACAAAATAACAAGAAGTCAGACAACAATGTTCGTCTTTCATGAATTTTAAAAAGAACCTAAACCTAAATAATTACTGATCGTAGAATCTATACGACACTCTTAAGTCTTTGGATCCAAACAAATGATTCTTTGGAGTTAAACATCACGTGCTAGTCTTAAAATCTTCAAAACACAAGCTAGTCTTAAGATTTAAATAGCACTTTTTAATGTTAAGATCTAAACATCACTTGTAAGTGTTAGAATGTAAACAATATATACTAGGCTTAAGATCAAAACAACACAAACAGCCTTAAAATCTACACAGCCCTTGCTAGTCTTAAGATCTAAACCACACTTAATAGTCTTATGACTTAAACAACATTTGATAGTTTTAAGATCAAATTAACACTTAGTAGCCTTGCAAGTCTTAAAATGTAAAAAAAACACTTGTAGTCTTATGACCTTAGCAGCAACCTAAGCAATACAATTCTTTCAACAATAAGTTATACTACTTACTACGTGAATCACACACTGTACAAATGCATGCTATAGATTTAAAATTTATTATTTGAACCATTTGAAGCTCTGTACTGTTAGTTAAGGTTTGTGTTTTAGTGGAACACTCGTGAAGAAAACGTTGAGTGTCCAATTAAATAAAAACAACAATTTGGTGTTATAAGGGCATCTATTTCTAGTATTAAAATGTCTTTTATGCACTGCAAAAATTAAGAAACAGTTTTAATTTCTAAATATGTCTAGTCTTTCTTTGATTGATTGTTTAGGCACAGTATTCAAGATGAAACTTAGTTGAATGTACGACAACTGCCTGTTGTAGAAACACAAGTGTAGAGGACGACGTTTTCAAAGTCTTCTGCCTGAAGCAAAAAATTTTAAACACAAGTGACGGTAGTGGATATCATAATGTTGTTTCATGTTCATTCTGGATAAACAAAAAAAAATCTAAAGCCTTCACAATTTCTTAATATCACCAATTATTTTATCTAGCTCTAGATATCAAGTGACATTGGATATGTGGATATTGATACCCGGTAATCAATATACATATACACTTGTTTCTCAAAACAGAAATATTATTAATCAAACGTGCACAGGTTTAGTCCATTAGCCATCCATGCACAGAATGTTGAACAGTGGCAACAAACAAAGACTACATCTTACCATACATTAGGTCGGGATTTTTTTCCTTTAACTCCTTCACAACTTCTAATACTTTTCCCAGGAAAGATACACATCCAACATAACCTAAACCACAAATAAAAAATTACAGTCTTAAGCCAAACATCTCTATACCAAAATAGCTAAATTTTTCAAGTCTACACTGATGTTAGAGAGACAAGTAAGGCATTTAGTTGCATGGACTGAACTAGCAGTGTGTAAAAAAGGTCATATTACCCTACATGACTGTAAACCATAAATTAGTTATAGTAATATTTTTCTCTTTAACAGCATACAAAAGTCTTTTGTATCAGAAAGAGAGAGAAAAAAAAATTAAACAGTTAACTTAAAGCACAAATGTTACCATACTAGATCAAAATATAGAGAATTAAAATATATTATGTTTAGGCTTAAAGAGGGCTCCCACAGAAAGCTCTTTACGCTCCTGGACTTTTTAAGTTGCCACTCATTAACTAGCTTCTTTATAGAGTGAGTGAAAGTTGCTAATATTTATTATGGTATATTCTTCATAATGTTCTGAACCAATTTTTTATTTAATCTTCCAAGACTGAGTTAAAACTATATCTACAAATGTGATAACATTTTAAATGTTCACCACCACCTTGTGACAAGCTCCACTGGTCAATGACGTGTCACTGCAGTATCCTTGACCCCCCTCACCCTTTAGGTTTTTTTTTCTGTACGTAAACTTGAGCCACTTGTCAATATGTTTGGGTAGAACACTTTTACAAACACCTCCTCACAAGTAAGTTGTTGTATACATGACAGTAATCTTTCAAGTTCTACTACCCCCTACATACATCTGTCTTGTTAGTTCCAGTAAAAAAAAAAAAAGATTTGTATAAGTTGTATTTGAAAAGATTGTAAACAAAGTTTTTCCAAGGTGTTTCGGAAGCGTGTTTATTTTAATCCTATCCGACAGTTCGGCGACAATTATAGCGACAAAAGTTCAGACACACATACATCACACGGTTAAAAACACACATCATTAATCTTTTCGATTATCTCCTATCCAAAATTAAAGTGTTGCACATGAAAATGAGGTAACATTTTCTAAACATAAAAGTTTGTCACTTTGACCTTGCTGGTTTTTCTAGTAACAGTGACACATCACCTTCCCTGCAGCTTGTTTTTCCCTCAGGTCACAACATTAGCAAAGTTCAAACAGAATCTGAAGTTAAAGAATACAGTATTTTTTTTTTCTGTTTCAAGACAGCACAGTTTAGCAGTTCTTGGACATTAGTTAAACTTACAAGTTGTTATATAATGAAGAGAAATTATTAAAGGAAGTTTGTGTTCAATAAGTATTTCTGTAATCAAACTTTGAGTAAGGAAGACCTTAACTAGCATTTCCACAAGCACAAAACCGTATGAACTGTTATTCAAATATGTAAGTGTTGTTCACTGTATTTCCCATATTTGAATCAGCTGAAAGACTTACTAGGTTAGATTAATGTTGTTTTATAGTTTTTAAACACTTAGGTATGTCCACTATTTATCCTACATAGTCTATACCAAACTGGCACTGTCCTGTCTATTTAAATATTTCATAAATTAACTTCAGGACTCAGCTGTAACTATATGTACACAGAGTTGACACATGGTGACCCTCCAGGTCTTCTTGACCAGTGGATTTCTTTGATGTGAATGAATCAGTGACACTCCTGCACGAGTAGAACTGGACCATGTATATAAAACAAAGGCAGGTGTAAAAGTATAATTTTCATATTTTATTTACATATATCTAATTTTGTTGTCAATCGCATCTTTTAAAGTATAGCCAAAGAAAGAAAAATTAAAATTCAGCTTTCGACTTAGTATTATTTAGCCTGGTTTTTTGATTTCGTCCCCAATATACAAAGTCTAAAGCCACTCAATTTTTTCTATATTCACATGATAATCCCCCCCCAGTGGCACAGCAGCATGCCTGCGGACTTCTACTGCTAGAAACCGAGTTTCGATACCAGTGGTGGGCAGAGTACAGATAGCCTTTTGTGTAGCTTTGTGCTTAATAAGAAACAACAATCAGTGATAAACTTATGACACGGGTAAAAAATAGTAGTTCTTAATTTCTTTTTAACTATAGCATATTTTTTTTGAAGTGGACATTCTTTGGGATATAAAGCTTGGTTTCTGCGGAAAAAACAAAATAAAACAGAGTATCATATAAGTATCCGCGTAATAAAATAAATGGTGCGATAAAATAAGTGGTGCAATGAAATAAATGGTGTAATAAAATAAGTGGTGCAATGAAATAAATGGTGTGATAAAATAAATGGTGTAATAAAATAAGTGGTGTGATGAAATAAATGGTGTGATAAAATAAGTGGTGTGATGAAATAAATGGTGTGATAAAATAAGTGGTGTGATGAAATAAGTGGTGTGATGAAATAAATGGTGTGATAAAATAAGTGGTGTGATAAAATAAGTGGTGTGATGAAATAAATGGTGTGATAAAATAAGTGGTGTGATGAAATAAATGGTGTGATGAAATAAATGGTGTGATGAAATAGGTGGTGTGATAAAATAAATGGTGTGATAAAATAAGTGGTGTGATGAAATAAGTGGTGTGATACGTCAGGGTCAAATGTGAAAATTACTTAATTTATAGATTTCTCGTGATTAATTAGGAAGCTTGAGATTAACATATAACTTCATTGAAGTAACTGTTATAATAAATGCAAAGTTTTTACTGAAACCAAAAACATGAACATCTACTTATAAACAATACGACTGCTAATGAGAGTAATAGCTGATGAAACAAATTAATTCACAACAGTAAAATATCTACCACAAACTAAAATACAGATGTTTAAATTTGGGGAGAAATGATCCTAACAACCTATGGTTAAATAGAGATTCTTAATATCAAGAAAACAATCTCTAGTTCGATATACCTGTCAGTAAATGTGTATAACGCTGCAGATGATTGAGTTTCAAGCCATCAAAAATTTCACCCAACTCTTCTGCATCTAATATCTGACCTTTCCAGTACTTGTATCCTATAAACATAAGAGTCAGTTATTTTAGTTCTATTTATGCATAAAAACAAAGAGGTGCTTATAAAGAACGACTTTAATCAGAAATAGACAAATTGTTATTAACAGTTTCAAATGAAAGCAATCAAGATTTCAGTTTTTTTGGCCTTGGGTGTTATAATATTGTAAATAGGGGCTTTCCCAAAATTTCAGAAAAAATTAAATTGGGTTAACTATTTGATATCTTGTGTTTGAGTTTTGTAAAAAAAAAAAGGGAAATTTTATGAATAGCTAAAAATTAAGTTAGTGTAAATGTTTAGGTAAGAATCTTATTTTTTTAAAGATCATATTAATAATAGAAATATAATAGTAATAATGACACAAAAATGTCATTCCAAAAACAACAAGTTCATGTTTTAGGGAATCTTGATCCTGCTTAGTTTATAGATTAGTAATAAATGTAAAAACAAAACTCAAACACAAATAACTTGTTTGTTTTTTTCTAAACAAATGAGTAATCCTTTCAGTAGGATGTTTAATGACTTCTTTAATTGTCATTGGTTTAGTACTACACGTACTGAACTAACTACATTAGCTGTTTATAATGTAATGCAGAATGAATAAAAAGGTCATGTGTTTAAGCAGTAAATCTGTGAACAAATAAAAAATGTTTTAACCATATAGGAACTGCTTAAGCTCTCAATCTTACAAGCAACTTTACAAAATTTTTAACAAGAAGTATATGACCTGTATGGTTTGATAGCTGCACAGAATTGATGGTGTCCACTTCAAATCCAAGAATCTAGAAAAAAAAAAAAATTAAAATAATAAAATATATCACGAATAGATTATTACCAATCTTAAATATATTTCTTAGAAATCTTATCTCACAAAAACAACTTCCGGCAGGAAGGTTCCCGATTAGTTTTAGGAAATATAGTGTACGTGTTGGAACTTGAAAACGACTGAAGTTTCTGTTGAACGTTTAATATAGAGCTTGTAAAGTTTAAAGTACAAATTGTTTTTATAGCCAAAGTTCAGCAGTTTATTATTGTAAAACTGATAAATTCAAATGATTAAAATAATCCAGGGGAAAGTATTTAAAAAGTCATTCTCTAGTTTTTACACTGTCTGACTGACAACAGTACGAATTTTGCAAAAAAAACCAGACACACAGTATAAATTTTTTCCCTAGTTTTTATATATATTTCTCCTTTTTTTTCATTCTTCCTTCTCTCCCAACTTTTCTCCTTTTTTTCGTGACTCAAAGTCCTTCCCAAGTTTTCAAAATCTCAAAAATATTTACATATCTTTCAGACACTAGCTGTGTTTGGAATATATACCTCTGCAATATTCACAAACACGATAACAAATGTAATCAATCTAACAATAACTAGAATAATAATAATAATATAAACATCAATGTTAGTCTTAACTTAAATTTTGATGTTAAACTGATGGTCCAGAATATAATGATACATTCATTGAAAAACTTGTTATATACACACATGCAATATAATGCACACTTTTGTATTCTGTTTATAGTGAAAAAAAAAAATCTTGAGACTAGTTTTTTTTTGGCTAGACAGACCAAATACATGGTTAAGTATGTTATATTAAAATGATTTTTTAATATGCAAGTCAACAAGTTCTGTGTCAAACACTGCTGATATATCAAGTTGTATTGAAATGGAACTACATTTTTCAATGTTTGGCATAATGTGTAGGTAGTCTGTTGCACTTGAACTGATTACTTTTGGGAAAAGCACGTAATAAATCTTTCTGAAGCAAAATATTCATACACACGGATGATGATGTGTTCAGAATGGGGATTTAGAGTTTCCAAAACAGGGATAGCCCCTTTTACTTGTCGTCAATGAAAAACAAAGGAACATGGATCAACTTGGAGGGCCAGTGCCATCCAGAGAGTGAGACCTGCAATAAGTCATACCATAGACATGGTAAGAGCAAAAGGTGAAAAACCACAAAAATAAAGGTCAGTGGAAA
>NW_013670963.1:1644-4429 GCF_000517525.1 Limulus polyphemus | reverse complement strand
AATGACTGCTTGGTAAAAGGTTGAAGCCGATTCAGATAAAATGAAAGTTATGTAAATAAAAAAAGACTACATTTAAACTGACAGTGACTTTTTTTTTTTATATATTGTAAAAAAAATAAAATTTTCAAATTATTGTATGTGGGTTCATTAAAGAAATTAAGTTTGATGCATCTATAAAAACTCAGAGAAATAATTCTAATCATATAGTTTATGTAATACTGTGTTTAGTCCTAATCATAATATTATAGTTTATGTAATATTGTGTTTAGTCCTAATCATAATATTATAGTTTATGTAATATTGTGTTTAGTCCTAATCATAATATTATAGTTTATGTAATATTGTGTTTAGTCCTAATCCTAATCATATAGTTTATGTAATACTGTGTTTAGTCCTAATCATATAGTTTATGTAATAAGGACTAAACACAGTATTACATAAACTATAACATTATGATTAGGACTAAACACAGTATTACATAAACTATAACATTATGATTAGGACTAAACACAGTGTTACATAAACTATAACATTATGATTAGGATTAAACACAGTATTACATAAAGCTATAACATTATGATTAGGACTAAACACAGTATTACATAAACTATAACATTATGATTAGGACTAAACACAGTATTACATAAACTATAACATTATGATTAGGACTAAACACAGAAATAGCAACAGTAAAGGAAGCACATGAAATACCAACCTGTCAGATATCCTCCAAAGGCCAGTGATGAAATGGGGCACGAGAGGCTGTGACATGCTGAAACTGGTGGGAGGAGATGCAAAAACAGAAAAATGTATGGTCAGGTTCATCCAAAGAAGAATAGACGAGACGAACGAGTTGGTAAACTGAACCAGCTAAAGTAGGCGAGGACAAGCCCTGAGAGAGAAGGAACTCTACCACAGTAAAAGTAGAAGATTGTGATTTCCATGAAAAAGAACAGTCTGAGTAAGATGGCAACAGTCAGCCTATACAGGACACAAAGATGATTGGCATTGGAGCTATCGTATAATGATTAAGTAGAGAGGAGAAAGTTGGGAAACAAAATCTAATCATGCTACCAGGCATCCCAAGTCATCAGAAGTAAGAAATCAACTGGAAACAACAACCAGTTCCTAAGATAGAGAGTATGAGAGGCATCTAGCTTAAATGCCTAAAAGAAAATGACCACAAGCAAAGAAAATAAGAAACTACATCTTGAGAGACAAATGATATGAAAAACAGGAAGCCAATGGCTCAAAGGGAAACAAGCAAGAGCCCAAAGAACCACACAAAAGTCCCAGTAGGAGAGAGGGACTGTACATGGGAGGGAGGGCAAAAAGAAGGAATAATTGCCTGTCAAGAAGCAGAAGGTTATGGACAATGCCCTGCAGTATAACATTATGATTAGGACTTAACATGTTATTACCCAAACTATAACATTATGATTAGGACTAAACACAGTATTACATAAATTATAACATTATGATTAGGACTAAACACAGTATTACATAAATTATAACATTATTATCAAAGAAATGAGCTCATCTTTGTAATTGATGAGCACACGCTTTTCCACCATTTTCAGTGTGGGATTTTAGCTCTTAGTGGTACAGAGAGATAAGTAACATTTCTGAAGTTAACATTTTTATTACCTGAAAATTTATTTTGGAGAGTTACCCCTCTGCACCACTTTCCCACCCTTCCTCCACATTTCTGGTGCATTTTCCTTGTCTTGTCAAGAATGATCGTATGCTAGTGCTCGTGGGATTACCATCCACAGAGGTCAAGTCACCCTCCTGTTGGTGGAGGGTTATAACATTATGACTATTACATGATGAGGTGGCATGAGCATATTACATGTGAGGTAATAGCTCTTCGTGGTGCAAAGAGGTAAGTACTTATCTGAAATACATTTTCATGTAAGGAAAATGCTAATTTTTCTCAGCGAGATTCACTTAAAACACAATATTTGGTTACTGAACCAAAGATTTATCTCTGCACAAAAGTATCCATCCAACTGAGTGGATGTTTTATGATTGGTTTGAATGTGTGGTCTTGTTGATATACAAGGCTTTCTTTCGTTCTCATTTATTCAATAAGCATCATCAACATAAAACTTTAAAATGTTCTTACAGGTGAAGAGATACAATGGATAAGTAATTCCTATTTATGGCAGACTGTTTTTGAAGCTATGAGTATGTTATTGTACCTTAAATGTAAATAAATTAATGATTGTGTACACTAAGTCACAATTATAAATTAGTCACAAGACATAGGATTAAACTTGTTTAGGAATAATTTTCCTTCTTAGGGCAATCTAATTACTATACCCTAATGAAAATATGATTACACACTTACGTGGTGTCAAGGTATAACTGTAGCAGTATAGTTTCCATTCCATAATGCCTTGTCTGAGGTTTTAATGTCCAAAGCACATCACTTATCCCTGATTGCCTTTCATAATCCACCTAGTATATAAAGTGGTTTCCCAATGCAAATTTCAGTAGTCCATTCACAAAAAAATACATAGGTGTTACATCTGACAACTTGACTTGTATTTCTTCTTATGGAATAGAATAAATACATGTTTCTTTCTCCAGTTGCTTGAGGTATGACTGGAAGCCTTACCTTGGTGAACCCATATCCTGTTAGCTATGTTTCCATACTGAGATCCTTCTTGATGACATTGCATAATGCTGCTTGGGATACATGAACGACTTTTTCCACTGACCTTTATTTTTGTGGTTTTTCACCTTTTGCTCTTACCATGTCTATGGTATGACTTATTGC
>NW_013670963.1:0-1159 GCF_000517525.1 Limulus polyphemus | reverse complement strand
CATACAATAATTTGAAAATTTTATTTTTTACAATATATAAAAAAAAAAAAATCACTGTCAGTTTAAATGTAGTCTTTTTTTATTTACATAACTTTCATTTTATCTGAATCGGCTTCAACCTTTTACCAAGCAGTCATTTAGATAAAGAAAATAAAGATGACAGAAGTATATCCAGTAATACAATGATAAAAACTGTCACACACACACACACAGGGTATGAAGACAAATATTTTAACCTAAGCCATAACAGAAGCTGACACTCTGAAAGAAGTTGAGTTTCATCTATTCTTAGAAGCAGTCCCAACACCCCTTTAGACAGCACGTTCCCATGGCAACAGGTATTCTACAGATGACAGCGCAATACCTCAGACTCTTCACAACCTGGTTCTCTACAAAAATCAATAGCAGTTGACTAAACGGTGTCGACGTTATTATATCGAAGAAACAGAGCTGAACAGATGTGAGCTAGCAGACTTAATATGATGTAAATTATTTATTAAAATAAAGTTTTAACATGTATGACATATAATAAGTTCCAGCAATATATATATATAAAACAAAAAAACACAATATTAATATGTAGATCAACACTGTCAACAGTACGAATTAAATTAAAGAGTCGTAGACACCTATAATGAAACACTGAAACATTTTCTGTATTGAAGATAGATGTAAGCATGTACTTGTATTTTATCTATCTATACATACATAAATAGAGATATTTCAGTCCAAATTTTAATCTTTATCTCTCAAATATATGATTTTTAAGAGCTGATTTTAAAACAGGGATCTCAAATTTTAAGATTGGAATCCATGTTTCATGGACTTGAACAAATGGCATTTCCACCCCCAATATTCGGGCATCCAGAAAAGACAAATTGAGTACACTTAAACTTAAATGATGAGAGATTTGGAGGATTATAGAAGATTAGGAGAGTTGATCAAATGGGAAATTAGGAAATAAAAATAAATAAATAGAGGTTGGCTGAAAATGTAAAAATTAATAGTATGGATTATTTTAAGTACATTAAAAGTAAGCAAAATGTTAGGCTGTAAGTAGGGTCTTTGAGGGATGGTTCAAAAAAAGGCTAACATCTGATGATTATGGAATATACGAGTTATTAAATCCTACTAATGAATATTGAACAAGATGATCACA
>NW_013670962.1:61028-71090 GCF_000517525.1 Limulus polyphemus | reverse complement strand
ACATTGTTTATATCTTTAATTATACTTCATTCTGAGTTTTATGTACCGTCTTTGTCTCATAATAGAAAGAATATTTATACAAAAAAAGCTATTAGAATAATGGTGTTAATTAGTATAACCCAGTACATGAACAGTTGCTACCTGTTGGAAGTCTGTTTTAGTCCAACAAGGTTGCTACAAGTATAACTCAGTACTTGAACAGTTGCTACCAGTTGGAAGTCTGTTTTTAGTCTAACAAGGTTGCTACAAGTATAACTCAGTACTTGAACAGTTGCTACCAGTTGGAAGTCTGTTTTAGTCCAACAAATTGCTACAAGTATAACTCAGTACTTGAACAGTTGCTACCAGTTGGAAGTCTGTTTTTAGTCTAACAAGGTTGCTACAAGTATAACTCAGTACTTGAACAGTTGCTACCTGTTGGAAGTCTGTTTTTAGTCTAACAAGGTTGCTACAAGTATAACCCAGTACTTGAACAGTTGCTACCTATTACTTGCAGTTGCTACAAGTTACTTGCACATTAGAGGCACTAAAGGTCAGTTAATACAACCTACACTTGTCATAACTAAATATTATTTCTTGTTTTCAACCATAGGATAATTTGACAATCTACACTTGTCATAACTAAATAACGTTTCTTGTTATCAATTATAGGATAATTTGCTTGAAGATGCGGTGAAAGACTAGAGTTCAATTTTTTGTTGGATACACAAATTGATGTTAAACAGGTTCCTTCTCACTGCCATAATAGCCTCCACTCAGACCGATTTCTCTTACGATAAAAACAAAATTCTGAATTTTACATACCAAAATTCCTTAAAGAAACACAGTTTGATTGAACTAATCATATTACAAGTTACAAAACATATCATGACTAATTCTTCACTATCCAAAATTAACAAATCGATACTAAATGTACATTCTTATAATTATCCAACGTACGTAATAACAAAATCTGAAATAAGTCAAATAATGACAAACTGCCTAAAAAGTATATAATAATGGTTCATGTATATTAAAGCATTTATTTTTCTCACACAGTTTTACAGATAAAATAAAGCAGCACCAACATTTTAAAGAATGCCTCACACGATTAAAGGCAAATTTAATACTCAGATGGTAAACATGTAACATTCTCTAATAGCCAAATAATAACTACAATAATCACACCTGAAAGTAGTTGGATGGGAGAAAACAAAAGGTTATTACCTCGGGTTCAGTTCTTCGGCCTTTGCTTTTTCTTATTGACACTAATAATAGCGATAGAAGCATTGTTAGTAAAGGTCATTAAGGACATCAACCTCTTCATTATTTCTAATATTACTAAAAACAATGATATACTACAAAATGAGTTGGATAAGTTGTACAAATATTTGGCAAATGACCTTCAACTGTAGTAAGTACAAGGTAATGTATTTGGGTATCATAATTTAAATTACACATTTAATATACATGCGAGACATTTAAAACATCTTGGTCGTAACTAAGGTAATCATTTCATGATGTTTCTGGATGCTACTCTTTTCACGTTAAATATTAAAGTGGTTTTTTCCCAGGGCACTCCCATCACCCCCCCCCCCCTTCCAAATCAGATATTCAAAGCATTGGACTTGTAGATCCCAACCCCCCTTGAAGGACCATAAGAACAATGGTTTGTCTCATGTAAGTTTAGAAGAAATCTGTTATCTACAAACACTCACTTCATAAAGTACCATCTACTTTCTCCAACCATCTTCCAGCTCTACCTTTTCAACCAAAATTCAACATCCTTATACTTCTTCCAAGAACAGCCCTACTATTTTATCTCTTCATTGTTTCTGGTTAAACCCTGGGCAATCTTAAATGGAAATAACTGCAAAGTTGTTATTTTACCAAAACCAAAAATATTTTTTATGAAAAATACGTGATCATTATGTGCGGCACCAATAAAAAACATTTCTAGGTTAATTTAACGTAACATTTGAAGGACTTAACAATAGTGTGATAAGTTACTCAAACCACCAAAACAGTTCTCTGTTAATAGTAACAAACTAACAGAATTTTTTGGTGTATTTATTGAGACCACAAGAGGTATTTATCTCCTATACAAGTCACTAAGTTAGGCCTCACTTGGAATAATGTGTACAAACAAGAAAATATATTGACTTATTGGAGCGGCTTCAGAGAAGGGCTCTTTAGTAAATGCACTTGAGCTATCATAATTTGGATCCAACATTTATTTGTAAAATTGAACCCACTCAGTAGCGTGACCGAGAAAAAGGTTCATGGCATAGTGGTGGTGAAGTCCTAAAGCCATCAAAGCAGAGCTGTGTTGGCAGTAGCAAAACCATTATTATTTTAGGGTGTATCTATAAATATATTGATTGCTACTCAAAAAAGGTAATTATCTCTTATAAAGTCATTAGTTAAGCTTCACTTAGAATACTGTGAACAGTTTAGGTCTCACTAGTTAATAGAGGATACTAATTTGTTGGAAAAGGTTCAGAAGAGGACTACTAGGATGAATATGGGGATGGAAAAGTTTAAGATCTGTAAAGACACAGGCTAGGCTTAGTTGAGACAGGATGGTTGGTTTATGGAATGAATTACCATCAGCAGTATCGTAGGCCAACTTTTTAGAGGTACTTAAGATTTCCTGAATGATAAATAGTATGTTTAAATTTTTATTTTCCTCCAGGATGGGAGAGAAAAGACAGCCTTGAAGGACCAAGTGATCCCCTGTTGTCCATATGCTATTTTGAGCTTTTATTATTGCTTAAGTAAGAGTTCCCAATATAGAAGTAAATTAGTTGGGAACAAATTGCTTTGAAGGTCCAACCACTAGTGAAACTGAAACCAATTTTCTCAGTCAAAACAATGCTAACTTTATTATACCACTACATGCCTATCTTAAGGTCTAAGGAAATGTTTACATTTGTAAATTCACAATCTTACTTACAGTGTAAAATAATGCAAATCTCATTTATTGACTGTTCTGATAAACATATTGTATTATAAATATATTATGTAATTTATTGATGGAACTGTGTAACAATTCTAGCAAAAGAAGCTATTTTTAACCAAATATCATATTTCAGTTCAGCAAGAAAAGGTGAAATACAACTTACTTATAAGTGTAAGCACTGTAATAAATATTACTATATTTAATACTCTTATTATGATATACACAACCTGCCAGCCTGGATGGATCAAAGTAGCTATTTCACGATACTGCTCTTCACAAGTTAAAAATTAAAGAATTTTCTACTAAAACTAAGACTACTTCTGAACTAAAAATACACTTTAGTTGTCTGACGCACCCATCAGAAAACGTTCTAGGCTAAAATAAAATTTAAGGACAACAAGGGTGCCTGTTGGTCCATTCAAGGCTGCACCATCCTTTAAATTAAAAAAAAACAAATATATATATATGAATATAAAGATTATTTACAAATATATATATATATATATAGCAATGATAAAACAATCAAAGCCAGCTCATCTAATTTAAATATTTATGAAGCCTTATCTTAAACTCTCTTACATTTAATGCTTCTATCACAACTGAAGGCAGTTCATTCCAAAGTTTAACAACCCTGTTAGGAATATAAAACTGTCTTAGCTGAAGATGAATCCCACCCTGCCAATATTTATGTGTGTTCCTTTGTCATACCATTCTCACCATTAAGTACAAAAAATAGATGATACATCAACACTATCAATTCCTTCAACAATCTTACACACCTCAATCATATCACCTGTACACCATCAATTCCTTCAACAATCTTACACACCTCAATCATATCACCTGTACACCATCAATTCCTTCAACAATCTTACACACCTCAATCATATCACCTGTACACCATCAATTCCTTCAACAATCTTACACACCTCAATCATATCACCTGTACACCATCAATTCCTTCAACAATCTTACACACCTCAATCAGATCACGTGTACACCATCAATTCCTTCAACAATCTTATACACCTCAATCAGATCACCTGTACACCATCAATTCCTTCAACAATCTTACACACCTCAATCAGATCAACACGCTGATTGAGGTGTGTAAGATTGTTGAAGGAATTGATAGTGTATCACGTGTACACTATCAATTCCTTCAACAATCTTACACACCTCAATCAGCAGATTACGTGTACACCATCAATTCCTTCAACAATTTTACACACCTCAATCAGATCACCTGTGACTCTTCTTTTTTTGAAGAGAAACTTTTGGATATCTTAACCTGTCCTTATATAGCAACATTTTCATCCCAGTTATTATTCTAGTATCCCGCTTCTGAACTCTTTTCAATAATTCAATGACCTTCCTAAAGTAAGGAGCCCAAGACTGAACACAATACTTCAATGATGGCCTAACCAGTGACCTCTGCAGAGACAACTGAAAATTCTATTTAGCCTACCTATAGTAACAGAACACTGTTTGGATAGTTTAAGAGACTGATCAACCATAACACCAATATGTTTTCCATTCATAACACTGTTAAGGTTATTCCCCTCATAATTATATTTATAATTTACATTACAATAATCCACACACACTGCCTTGCATCTGCCATTTATTAAACAAATAATCTAAATTCTTTGTGAGCTATTAACATCCATATTAGAACCAGCAACAACAAAGAATGTTATAGCACTAGCATTTTTTTAAGCAATTTATTGATCATTCCTTGATCTATGTAAATAAAAAAAGGTAAAGGTCCTAATAATGAGCCTCGAGGTATCCCACTCCTGATTTTAATACAGAATGACTGAGCTCCATTTTAACAATTCTCAGCTTTATTCCATCAAGCCAATGAATCTACTTATCCCCTACACCTATAGAGATCTTTTTAACAGGTTTTTTGTGCAACACTTTTCTTAAATGCTTTATAAAGATACACACCCTAACCCTCAACTACTTAAGCAGTAACCTCTTCAAAAAAAAATGTCAAAAAATTAATAAGTGAAGATTCCCACAGTTGAAACTATGCTATCAAACACAATTTTAAACTTTAGCATTTTTGTTGTTGTTTGTTATCAAGCACAAAGGGCTATCTGTGCTCTGCCCACCACAGCTATCGAAACCCGGTATCTAGTGGTACAAGTTCACAGACATACCACTGGAGGGGTTTTAGCATTTTTAAGTTTAATAATCTTTCCCACCACTATTATACAACTAATAGGCCTGAAATAATTTTTATCACCTCCCTCAAAAAGAGGAATAACATTAGCCAACTTCCAATCTTCTGGCACTTGCCCACTATTCAAAGCTTAACAAATATGGTAGCTAATGGCTCACTTATCCAATCCTTAACCTCTTTCAAAACCTTTGGAAAATGTTAGCAGGCACAGCTGCTTATCATTCTTTACGCTTGCCAAGTTTTTAATAACAAGCTCAGAATTAATGTGATCATCTTGTTTTTCTTTAGCAACTGTTCAGGATGAGGAATATTAGTTAAATCTTCATTAGTAAAAATTGAAGAAAAAGCAAAATTTAGTAATGCAGCTGTATCATAATCATTAGATATGAACCTCCCTTTGTCATCTCTCAAATGCCAGGCTTCTAGCATTTTGTACCTCTTTAATGTATTTAAAGAAACCCTTGCCTTTTTTTCCCTATACACTTCTATATTACCCAATACCCTGTTTGATCAACTCTTGGTTTTCTATAAACCTCCAAGTCTTCTTAAATTTATAATCCTTTTATTTACCTTCATCCTTTAAATTATACTCTTTGATAATTAACCTTATCTTATTTGCAGTAACCCTAAAGGAACATGTCTATCTTGAATGATTAAAAATTTAAAGGTTCCAAATGATTAGAAGAAAAACCTTTTCCCTGAATTTTTTTTATTTGAAAAAGAAATTATATAAACTCCATTTTTCTCAATATATTTTACTTATCTACTTAATCTACACCTAATTTAGGTTTACACGGTACACCGTGCATTTCTATAAAACTTAAGAGAGTATGAGGCACATGTTGTTCATAATTTAAATTAAACTTTTTTACAGCTTTTGCAGCCATGCATTTTAAGCTTAATTTGGCCTGTGTACGAAGAATTACTTCTGCAACTCCTGTTGTGGCTGCATCAAAAGGTGTTTCACCACTATTGTTCATAGCATCCATATGTGCACAAGCTTCAATAAGTGCCGTTATTATCGAGTGAAATGTGAGGAAGTCTGTAATGGGGTTTTGGTAACCAACAATGATATGCAATGGTGTGTTCCTTTCCTTGTCCATAGCATTCACATCAGCACCACACTGAATAAGAAGTTTGGAAGTCGCAGCACATGG
This sequence comes from Limulus polyphemus, assembly GCF_000517525.1. NCBI lineage: Eukaryota > Metazoa > Arthropoda > Merostomata > Xiphosura > Limulidae > Limulus > Limulus polyphemus. Next base: position 64,801 of record NW_013670962.1, on the reverse strand, counting down.
AAACTTACATACGTTTTTGGTGTGGAATTCATCAACGTGTGTTTCCGAGTTAACAGTAAGATGAAGTAGTGTTGAGCCATTTTGAGTTGTAACTGATGTTTGATTTAGCCTGTAAACAATCTGTGAAATTCTGTATTCTTCTTCCTTTGTACATTTTTTAAGAAGTTTTGTAGTAATTACAAGTAAGTACAGCACAGTGTGAATATTATCATCTAATTCTTCTAGGTACTGTGCTTGCATATTTTTTTCACAACTCTTCAAATTCTCCACGTTCCTTTCCAGCTCACGCACTGCTATATCTAGTACCTCCTCAACTTGCTCTATAGATATTTCAACACCAATGTGCAACATCTGTGAAAACACCTGTGCAAACCTTAGAAGATCTTTGCGTACACCAGTAACATGACTCTGGTGCCTCAGACGTAAAGCATGTTGCCAGAGCTGGATACAGCGGTCGAATCGTGCACTGTCGGCAAAAACAGCTCCTCTAAATATGACAGGATGGGGAACCTCAGGATTCTGAGATCCTAAAATTCTTTCCCTGATCACTAATGATTCCATATGCAAAGCGTTAGGATCATGTTGTAGAGCTCTTAGTGTTGTACAATCATGACTTTCCACTCTGTTGTCATAAGCAGGAATTGGAGTTGTTATTGGTTTTGAGATAATGTTATCAGGATCTTCATAACGGACTTTCATGGCCCTTTCAAGATAATTATAGGCCTTTTCAAGATTATAGTTGTCTTTATCATTGGCATATGATGCTCCAAGTAATTCCAAAGCATCTATTTGCTCCATTTTGGTACACCACGGTTGAGTAATAAAATATTCCACCACTTCATCCTTTGTCCTTTCTGCTGCTGCCATGACTGGAATCATCCCTACTACATTTTTCTTAACATTTGCACCTCCTTTAAGTAGTTCTTTAACAACATCCAAATGCCCATGTTCAGCAGCAAAGTGAAGTGAAGTCGCACCACAATGGGCATGAGCATCTGGATCAGCTCCTTTTTTCAGCAAATAACTGACAACATCAAGATGCCCTTTATAGGCTGCTATCATTAGACAAGTATTATTATATTTGTTAGCAATATGTATATCAGCACTATTCTCTACCAAAAATCGAACAATGTCCAAACGTCCATCAAAACATGCTGCTCTCAGAGGAGTTGAATTAGTGCGAGTTGGATGGTTCACATTTGCACCATGCTTCACTAAGGTTTTTACAACATTTAAGAAACCTGCTCCAGCTGCACACCATAATGGGGTAGCACCTTCAATAACATACCCATCAAACTGTACTGTTCCTTCCTTCTCAATATCTGGGTTGAACTTTGACAATAACATTTTAACAACTTTATCGTGTCCATTTTTAGCAGCTATGATCAATGGTGTACATTTTTGACCCTCTTCTTCCACAAGATAATCTAAATACAAAGGCCAAGTCTCTACTGGCTCTTCTGCCAACAATGCATACAAGGTAATTGCCATGCCATCACGAGATGCATAATACACCCTAAGTCTTAATGATTCTCGAGCTTCATTCATAATTTTAATCAAAATCAATAACTTACTTTTTTATTACTGTTATTGTTAACAAATCTTCCAAAATAATTAGATTCACTCATTCAGATAGCTAGCTCTTCCAGTTCCATTAGTAACACTATCAATAGTGTCGGTAGTTATTGTACTTCGCCGATAACCATGGGTAAGTTGGTTTTTAAAATAAAATAAAATAAAAACTACGCAGCAGTATTATATTTACATGAACAATATACGGTTTAAACATCAGCCTAATAACATTCAACTCTCTCGCTAACGATGATGAAATGACACTATAGTGCTGCCCTCTAGGAAGTAACTAAATATATTTAATATATATATATATTTACTATTTATTTTTATTATTTCAATCCTAGGTTAACATTTTATGGTACTTGATTTAAAAAGAATATGTTTTATGATTAACAAAACCATGGAACTGTACAACTACTTCCGACATTTTATTCAATTACTATAATGACACGTTGACCATCTGTTTTCGCTCGTAAATAAGAAAAATAACTAGCTGGAGTACCCGTTCCCTGGACGGAAGTCATGTACATTCACGATTAACAAAAGGTTATCTTAGGACATGAAAAGTTGCTTCCTTTGTATGTAATTGTAAAAAATATCCATAAAAACTACAAAACACGAAATGTGAAACCGCAAACTTGCATGTATCTTCATGCCAAATTTGGTGAATATTCATCAACGGGAGGCGAAGTACTGGTAAAAAACACAAACTGAAAATGTGTATGTATTTCCTCATGAAACCAATGAATCTCCACACCACGAAGTAGTTAAATGGACATACAACAGACGGTACTAATATATATATATATATATATCTATATATATATAGAGAGAGAGAGAGAGAGAGAGAGAGAGAGAGAGAGAGAGAAAGAGAGAGAGATCATTCAGAGAGAACATTGAATTATTACATTTATAGTGATTTGGTATGAAATTACAATTTTTTTTTGGGGGGGTATGATTTTAAATAACAACAAATACACTTATTTTAATATAACTTAAATACATTACCAGTAAAACTTCGGCTTATCTATTTTACAAAATATTTGGTTTTCTTACTTTTACGAAAAAAATGTAAAAACATTTTAAATATTTGGGAATACCAATAACATCGCAACGAAAACGTTATGTGGGAAAGAACACGGTGATTAAAAATATTTACCAATTCTTAGGTAGCATCGTATCTTTCTGTGTATATAACGTAATAAAAACAAACAAACAACAACAAAAAGATATACATTATAATTAATATTTCCAAGCGCTGTGGGCGCGTATTTAGTACAATTAAGTCACATGCCTTAAAGAATTAAAATCAGTTATAAATAATGTGGCTGATCACCTCTTTTTTAAAATCTTGTATGAAGAATGGTTGAATTTCATTCACTTGAAATGCTGATGTATAAATCAACTGCACTCTCCTCCTCCTACCCGTAAATATCAAACTCCGCTCATACAATCAATCATACAAAAATATGTATAATGTATAAAAGTGATATATTTGAAATCACTGTTACTACTCAATAATATTTGAAATGTCTTAATTTTTGCTCGAGAGAAAGTTTTAACACATATTTAGATATGTGAGAAGATACTTGAAAGGCATTTTTGTTGGACTTCAAATCTCTAGGACATCCTTAGACAGATGCAGCTAACTAACAATGTCTTAAAACTGTCTTTTAAGTAAGGGTGTAGTCCTGCCGAAGCACCACTCCAGCACCTGAAATTCAAGTTGGGTCCCGACATTTCCAAAATTAAAATAAACAAGTCTTTTGGTTTGTAACCAAAATTAAGTGTATTTCATAATCAAACTCTCAGTGCCAGAGAACATTCTGGTTGTTTATGATTCTCCATATCTACTGGTAGAGCTCTCTCAAACTGCTTAGCACACTGTCACTCTCTCTCATGAGCTGGCGTCAGGCACTGTGCGACAACTCAGGCTGAGGAACTGGTGTTACAGCGTTAAAATAGATTTTTTTTATGCATCACATAGTTACCAATCATACTAATATGTATCAAATATTTAATAAAATACGGTTTAGAATTATACTGCGTATTTAAAACGTACACATTTAAAAAAAACCTACTATTTACATGATAAAATTAAAATCACTTTAATTCAGTTATTAGTGTCGGCAGGACAGGTGTGCAAACCATTAAAAAAGTTAAAATGTTTAATACTTTGTTCGTTTTGAATTTCGTGC
>NW_013670962.1:55353-60544 GCF_000517525.1 Limulus polyphemus | reverse complement strand
CAACTCTTGGGCTACTCTTTTACCAACGAATAGTGGGATTGACCGTCACATTATAACGCCCCCACGGCTGAAAGGGTGAGCATGTTTGGTGTGAGGGGGATTCGAACCCGCGACCCTCAGACTGCGAGTCAAGCGCCCTAATTACCTGGCCATGCCGGGCCTAATACTTTTTTTTTAGCAAACTACTCTTGCTAAAACTTAAGTTGAAGGAGACTAAAAAATGGTATATATATGATAGCCATTTTTTCCTTGTTGCTTAAATTAATTACTGAAGTTGAATTGCATATTTTCTCTCGGTAATACATGCTTATCTCATTTATTAGTAATGTAATTAGTCTCACGAAAATAATGCTGTTTATATTTTCTTTATTTACAATGGAGTTACAGAAATGGAAATTACATTTTAACTACGAGATCTTTACTATGATTGTGACGTCACACGTCCGGCAACTTTTGGTAGAGCTTCCGTATTATAAAGTTTAGTACTCAACCACTACTTTTAAATGTACATCATATAAAATATCAAAAACAAATACTCTGAACGTAATAAACTAAGTAAAAGGTGATTTTTCTCTCGGTTGACACAGTCACGCTTGTTGAAAATCCTAGTTTTAGCGTTATAAGCCCACATTTTATTTACCGTTTTTAGAGTTTAGAAGCAATAAACCACCACAAACTGTAATCAGCAACCTTGAGAACAAATTGTGTTAATTGTGGCATTGTTTCCCATTCCGAGATAATTAATATACGCTAAACCTTTGTTCTTTAACCAAGCTTGAAATATAGATTCACTGTAGTGTATAAAAAACGTCATACATGTAATCAGTTATAATGTATATAATAAAGTTATTTTACATATATTGCACATTTAAACTTGCTGAATATTCTTTCAAATGTTACATTTCCTTTTTGCTTATATACATTTTACTTTCATTTTAGATCTTTGTCAATTAAGAACCAGACAAACGATTACTTTTCATAGTTGAATAAGGGGGCGCTGAATGTTGTGCTCTTAATTGTTTGATTTTTGTAAAATGATGTTAAAAATATGCATGTAACTAACAGGAAATATAGTGATATTCACAATCGTCTTTATACAATGTGAATCTTTACGAATTTTTTGTTATCCATTAAATAAGGTTTGTGTGCTTACTATTGTGTTCTCGCTTTGATAATTCAATAATGTTGAGATTTTTTAAAGTTGTAGGTAGGAATTTTTTGAAAAAATTCTTAGATAGTGAAATTTTCAAATATTATTAAGATAATCCATACAAGTTTTAGAAACTTTTTAACGCAAATGCTGAATATAAATTGTACAAAAAAGTAAAGTTAACGTTTTTAGAAAATTTTAACACAGTAAAATCAGAAATGAAATTAATTTTGCCCCATACAGTTTTTGTTCAGCATTTTAATACCTAAAACTACACAACAGAAAATACCAATTTCAAACAATTGAAAATAATAACAATGTGAGTTATTACAATTAATACTTATTGTCAAAAATATATCTTAAATATATAATTAACATTTCTATACATACCTGGAGTTATTTTCATCCTACAGTTGAAGAAAAATGTATACATTAAAAAAGTTTGAATTTTTTTACATAAATAAATGTGACAAATATAAAGCATTTATTTCATAACATATAATAATTGATTATATTTTATGTTAGTAGATAAGTTTTAACATCAAAATATTATTGATACTCAGGGTGCAAACTGGTGGATATTACTTTATTCTGAAGTAGCCACGAATTCTGAAATTTAAAATTTCAGTTGATTGAAGCTCGTCATCTGATTAGACTCTTCAGTGTCATCACCACTATCACAGTCGTACATGGAGATCAACTAGCACCACTTTTAATGATGTTCGACATTAATTTTGCACCATAGTTTACAGTTATCTTAAAATTAAGAACTATTTTGACAAAAAAAATACCACTTTCAATCACTATGAAAATGTTTACAATTTGAGTTTAGTAAATATTAAAATTAATATTAATATTTATTGTCAAAAATATATCTTAAATATATATAATTAACATTTCTATACATACAATAGTCATTTCTCTCTAGCTTAAACCAAATGTATACATACCAACGAGGTTAGAAATTTTTTTACATAAATAAATTTGATAAATATAAAGCATATATTTCATAACACATAATAACTGTTTCTATTCTGAGCCATTATTTAATTCTTATTATATACTGTTATTAAATCAGTTATTTTTAGCATTCTAAGGCTATTGATCAGAAGAACAGAAACTAGCCACAAATACTAAATTATAAAATTTCAGTTGATTGAAACTCTTCTTCTGGTTAGAGGCTCTACATTGTTATCATCAATGTTGCAATCAGTCATACATGAGGATCCACTAGCACCATTTCTAGTGATGTACTCTTCTACATTATTACAGTTGATTAAAGTTTGGCTTCCAATCAAAGGTTCTGTGTCACTATCATCCTGATTTCTCATACAAGGAGGTCCTTTAGCACCATTCCTACTGATGTACTCTTCAGCATTTTTACAACCAATCTCTTTATCAGCACGGTTTGATCTAGCAATACCTTAAAAAACATTACACACTTGATTATACTACAAATTCCTATTTTGACTTAGCCAAATGTAATTCTATGTAATAGCATGGACCCAAAATGGGGGTTTGTATAGTTTGAAAAAATAATGTCTAGAGTATCTTCAGTCTTATTTCTTAACTTTTTTTAAGATCCCTATTTGCAGGTTTTTAAATTCCCAGTTTATAATTTATCTTGTTTTCTGGCTTTTTTTATACTCAACTATTGGTAAAGGATTACTTGATATGGTAACTAACTTTATACATTCCAATGATAATAAACATAACTAGTAACTAGCTGATATGGTTCATGATGATTTACTGTAGCTATTGACTATTTGATCGCATTAATTCAAGATGTAAAATGTTAAGTTCCAGCTGAAAGTTTGGTTAAGAATATAGTGAGCATTTATAGTTTCTGTAACTAAATTCTCTATATGTAATGCATAGCAATGGGCAAGACTAAGACACAACCCACACTAAATGTATATAAAATTTTACAAGTAGAATAGCAGCCTTTTCAAATAAAACATCTACATCTAAAACATTGCTAATAAATTAGCCTTCATGTCTTCTAAAGTAATTATTCTATGAATGTGTGTAATAAAATTTAACATTATGTGTATTGATTTTTCTTTTACTCCTTTACTTCATACATAATATAGGGATTGGCTCCATAAACACACCGATTGTATAGTGTACAAAGCATTGAGTATCTATATGTTACAGTCCTCTGATGTTCATCTATTACTGGCTGGTAAATCCTGTTTCATCCTCTACTTAAGCTTTTTAAAGAAACACCAGGTATTTGTAAGAATGCTATCAAGGGGGTAATGATAACATCATCTACACTAGAATTATGATGTTTTATTAGCTTATGTAAAATATAGAAGAAACAAATTGACTTTTTAATACCACTATGACCTTTGCAGTACCTTATTTAGTACTGTACAAAAGGTTTCGGTACACTATACCAAGCTGTTATTGTTGTAGGCTGGCAAAAGAACAATAATAATTACAAATGGGTCGCTCCGAGTAGATTTTCTTTTCCTTGCATGTCTAACATGCCTGTTTTGTTTGTGCATTTTTATATGTGTACAGCCTTAGTAGTCAATAGTAAAGATTTTAAATTGTTGTTTGAACTGAATCTTTACTGTTTAAGGTGCTTTTTGTCCAAACATTACACAACTGATATGAAATATAGCACTTATCATAAACCCCTTTATATAACGTGAATCTTTATGCAATTGTTTTTATCAATTGAACCAATGCAATATCTATTACATGATACATTTAAAATTTTTTGTCATTTCTCATAAATACACAAGATTATGAAAACTATAATAAGGTTAGAAAGACTAAAGTTAATTTCAAGAGCTTATTAGTTTTAGAATAAAGTAAAAATCTTATTTTTAAATCACTGACAAATATCTAACCAATAAATTCCTGATAACAGTAAATCAGTTTAAGACACAAGGTTAACTTCTTTGTTAAACATAAAGCTACAAAATGGGCTCTGTGCACTGCAGGTATCAACCCCCTCCCCCATTTTTAGTGTTATAAGTCCCGAGACATACTGTTGAGCCACTAGTAGGCCTAACTTATATAAAAATTCATACCTCTTCTCTGTTTCACACCTATCGAAGAGCGTGATAACGTAGCAAGCATGACGAGGGTGAAAACAGCTGATCCACCACAAGCGAATACCATGACATATTGATAATACCACTGGCAGCCTTCACAGCACCATCTAACAGAAAGGAAGATAATTATTAAAAGATGTTTTATGTCATTTTAAGCTACATAAGATACCTCTTCTTTTGCCATCTCAAAATCTTACTATCATATCAAATTAATATTGTATTTACACAGATTAATTCCCTGACTAGATCTAAGCTTATACAAAGTTGTATTTTAAATCTAAACTTACGTAAACCTGGACACTTCTTAGAAATACACTTACTCAGTCTTGTTCTTCCTCTAAAAATATGCTTAGTCCAAATTGTTCTCTCTCTAGGACTAAACACACAAACTTTTACTTAATTTCTTTTTAGATACACTTGTACAAATTAGTATTTTCTCTAGAACTACAGTTACACAAACTCTAACCCTTTCTTTTTCCAAAAGTATTATAATTATACAAACAAGTACATTCTCTCAAACTACCCTTAAACTTAATTTTTTTAGGGGCACTATGTTACTTTATTAAAAGTAAAAAAAAATTGCATTTTTTTGGTAGAGTGTAAGATAAAATATTTACTAGATATTTAGGGTTAACTTTATAGGTTATACAATATACAGCTTTATGTTTACTCCTAATTCGATATTTAGAAAAGAACTTACACACACGGATGGACGTCCTGTATAATAATTACAGCCAACCCATTGGAAAGTTTGTCTAAGAAACTCATTGCACCAAAAACAAAAGCACCACTAGACTTTAAGTAAAAAAAACAACAAAATTAGTTTTCTGTATCAGAAACCTACAAATCATGATGGCTAAGTCTAGATGAAACAAACATTAATTTCCTGATGAATTAGTTGGTTACGTTACTGTATCAGAAACCTATAAACCATGATGGATAAGTCTAGATGAAAGAAACATTAATTTCC
>NW_013670962.1:52954-54353 GCF_000517525.1 Limulus polyphemus | reverse complement strand
AGTAGGCGTTAAACTGTACTAAGACAATTACTTTATTTACGATAAATAAGTAGGCGTTAAATTGTACTAAGACAATTACTTTATTTCCTGATCAATTAGTTGTCTACGTTACTGTATCAGAAACCTATAAACCATGATGGATAAGTCTAGATGAAAGAAACAGTAATTTCCTGATGAATTAGTTGTCTACGTTACTGTATCAGAAACCTACAAATCATGATGGATAAGTCATAACAAACATTAATTTCCTGATGAATTAGTTGGCTACATTACTGTATCAGAAACCTACAAATCATGATGGATAAGTCTAGATGAAAGAAACATTAATTTCCTGATGAATTAGTTGGTTACGTTACTGTATCAGAAACCTATAAACCATGATGGATAAGTCTAGATGAAAGAAACATTAATTTCCTGATGAATTAGTTGGCTACGTTACTGTATCAGAAACCTACAAATCATGATGGATAAGTCTAGATGAAACAAACATTAATTTCCTGATCAATTAGTTGTCTACGTTACTGTATCAGAAACCTACAAATCATGATGGATAAGTCATAACAAACAGTAATTTCCTGATGAATTAGTTGGCTACGTTACTGTATCAGAAACCTACAAATCATGATGGATGAGTCTAGATGAAACAAACATTAATTAAAACAGCTTAATGGAAGTGCTACTTCATCTCTTTTTGTTTTAATTAATGTTTTGATTAATCATAAAATGTTTTATAAACATCATCTAGTACCACTTCAACCTTGGCTCTCTGAAGTATAAGGAACCTTTCCCTAATACAGTTAGTCACAAATGAAAAATTATCAAAATATTTGCCAAACACTTACAAATACGGTTTAAGGGTAGTGTTTAAGAGATGAGGTTTCAGACTAAAATATTAAGAAACATGAACTTGCTAGTTATATCTTATCTTTGCAAGTGTTCCATGTAACTTATGGATTTCACAAAGGATTACGCATAAATCAGTGTTATGTTATATTTGCAATACATCAGTAGGAGTTAAACTGTACTAAGACAATTACTTTATTTACGATAAATAAGTAGGCGTTAAATTGTACTAAGACAATTACTTTATTTACGATACATCAGTAGGAGTTAAACTGTACTAAGACAATTACTTTTTTGGTATATGAAAAATTCAAAATCTCCCATGATTCCAAGCATTTTAGTGTACAATTTAGTTAGCAAAAAGAAGAAGTCAGGCAGTTCAAATTGTGCACTTTACGTGTAAAGATAGAAGATCATAGGAAATCATAAACAGTAATAACTTTCTTTTAAAATTCTACTGTTATTTACTGAATGTTATTTGAACAGCTAAACTTGGTTTCTATCACAAATTTATTATTTCAACCTTGCCTTAAGCATAAACTTCACTTGATACATG
>NW_013670962.1:49360-51954 GCF_000517525.1 Limulus polyphemus | reverse complement strand
ATATATGATCTCTACATCAAGGACCCAGTTTCATACATAATCTCTACATCAAGGACCCAGTTTCATACATAATCTCTACATCAAGGACCCAGTTTCATACATAATCTCTACATTGAGGACCCAGTTTCATACATAATCTCTACATTGAGGACCCAGTTTCATACATAATCTCTACATCGAGGACCCAGTTTCATACATGATCTCTAGATCGAGGACCCAGTTTCATATATGATCTCTACATCAAGGACCCAGTTTCATACATAATCTCTACATCAAGGACCCAGTTTCATACATAATCTCTACATCAAGGACCCAGTTTCATATATGATCTCTACATCAAGGACCCAGTTTCATACATGATCTCTACATCAAGGACCCAGTTTCATACATAATCTCTACATCAAGGACCCAGTTTCATACATAATCTCTACATCAAGGACCCAGTTTCATACATGATCTCTACATCAAGGACCCAGTTTCATACATGATCTCTACATCAAGGACCCAGTTTCATACATGATCTCTACATAGAGGACCCAGCTTCATACATGATCTCTACATAGAGGACCCAGCTTCATACATGATCTCTACATAGAGGACCCAGCTTCATACATGATCTCTACATAGAGGACCCAGCTTCATACATGATCTCTACATCAAGGACCAGCTTCATACATGATCTCTACATCAAGGAACCAGCTTCATACATGATCTCTACATCAAGGACCCAGTTTCATACATAATCTCTACATCAAAGACCCAGTTTCATATATGATCTCTACATTGAGGACCCAGTTTCATACATGATCTCTACATTGAGGACCCAGTTTCATACATGATCTCTACATCGAGGACCCAGTTTCATACATGATCTCTACATCGAGGACCCAGTTTCATACATGATCTCTACATCGAGGACCCAGTTTCATACATGATCTCTACATCGAGGACCCAGTTTCATACATGATCTCTACATCAAGGACCCAGTTTCAAGCCATCTTGCTGCTAACTTTAATGTCGTACAATTGAAATTTCTTTTTCTCTTTAATCTTACAGCTTTATATTATGACATTTTTATCCCAAAAAATACTTAAGTTACAAAAAATGGTAAAATTTATGAAAAAAAAAACTAAAACAGTAAATCACCACTAAATTTTCACTCTTTACATAATAAGTGACGACTAATAGAAGCAAAAAACATAATTTTTACCATAATAAAATGAACATCTAACAAGATTTATCAGATGTCCAGAACTTCAAATATATTTTTAAATGCTTGCATTGAAGGCCTAATGTATAAATCAGTTTAGAATTATAAGTACATTCCTTACAAAAAAATTAAAACAAGATTAAATGATAGAAGTATTTTCATTAAACCTTTCTGGGTATACTAGCACTACAATTATCCTATATAATTAGCAAACTGAACAACAAAACTAAAACCTTGCAGAAAATAAAATAAATTAATTATTTAGACTATATTTTCAGTTATACAAGTTATTTCTTTTATTGTTGATTATTTTTCTTTAATTAACAAATTCTGCTCATTGATTTTAAGTTTACTAGATTTGCCTTCTAGTAGTTTAAGTAAGTGATCTAAAATAGTGGTCTGCAGTATGCTATGTGGACACCTGAGCAGGGTTAGTTAAAAATTCTACATGGTATAAATACTATTATTCCTTCATGTAATGTTCTACATATACATACATACATAGCACTATATAGCAAATTGCTAATACTACTTAATAGTCTTTTACTTACTGTGTTTTGGCCAATCAAATCAGAAACGAGAGACAGGCTTGTAATCAGCATGGTAGAACCTCCTAGTCCTATCAGGACGGCTACAGCATATATCTCTCTGTATCGGTAAGTGTCATTACATCCCAAATATAGCCACACAGAAGCACCAATCGCTGACGATACTCCAAAAACATAGGTTATCTAAACAAAATATGTCTTAAACTACTTTTACCCGCATAAAGTAACCAAGATGGCTAAATTGTTTTATAAACTCTTCATTTGTTTTGGATATTCCTAAAAAGCTATATAATGGCTATTTAAGCTAGCTGTCACTGATTCTGAACTGATAGAATAGAGAGAAGACAGCAAAGAACACCACCAATTTTTATGCTATTCTAATCAAATATTGGGATTTGACTGTCAATCTTATAATACATCTATGACCTCAATAACAGGATGTAAACCATGTACCCTCAGATCCACACTGACCAGTAGGCCCAGTCCAGCCCATTTGCATTGCCAATAACAAATTATTGCCCATACTCTCCACAATAAATGAAGGAATTCATATACATATTAATAGAAAACAGTTGTTTACTACTTAACAACAAAAAAAATGAAAGAAGACCAAAGATTTAATGAAAGAAGGCCAAAAATTTAATGAAAGAAGGCCAAAAATTTAATGAAAGAAGGCCAAAGATTTAATGAAAGAAGGCCAAAGATTTAATGAAAGAAGGCTAAAGATTTAATGAAAGGCCAAAGATTTAATGAAAGAAGGCCAAAGATTTAATGAAAGAAGGCCAAAGATTTAATGAAAGAAGGCCAAAGATTTAATGAAAGAAGGCCAAAGATTT
>NW_013670962.1:37436-48655 GCF_000517525.1 Limulus polyphemus | reverse complement strand
AGGCCAAAGATTTAATGAAAGAAGGCCAAAGATTTAATGAAAGAAGGCTAACGATTAATGAAAGAAGGCTAACGATTAATGAAAGAAGGCTAATGATTAATAACAAAATTCCTCTTCCTCTTACAAAACATAGGTAAGCCAAGAATTTGAAAACATTAGTGAAATTTGTTTGATACATTTATAAATGTAACATTATTTAAAACATTATAATACTATACAAAGATATTGAAACTGGTAATGTAACTAATTATAATAAGTACTTCTACAAATTTCAGGTGCTCTTAAAACTAGCTCTTTTTAGACTTCAATAATGTTATGCTTAAATAAGATAAATGGTACTCGTGCAACATTTGAAGTAAAACACACCATGACATTGAAATATATTTCACAACAAAATTTTATACAAAAAAAAGGGCATGAAGCCCTTTTGGATATTCTCTAAATGTTCCAGTGAAGCCATCGTCAGAAGCGAGGAGTTATACCGAGAGAAAATTTATACATCTTAACAACAGATGCACATGCATTCACACAAATTTTAAATGATTAACATAATTAGCCAGCCTGTAATACCTTCTAATTCATAAAATTGATTTACAAAAATCAATTTCTATGATACAAAGTCTTTATTTACCATAATACTACAGTTTTTCATAATTTCCAAAAATATTCTAATATTTAATTAATTTTTTATGATCAACCCAATTAATAAATCTATCAATTACACTAACAGATAGAACGAGTAGTGCTCGCTACATGTTCAATTAATGCTGCTTCATTAACTTCATGTTTATCTACAGCAACTGTATGCTTCTGAACATGTCTGACCAATGTAAGTTAAACCACAGTTACATGGAATTTTACACATACTACAATTTTTTTATGCTGTGGCACATTTTAATTTAATAACATGATGCCTTCCAGCAATTTAATTTAAACTGAAGTTTTTAGCACTAAAAACAAATACACTTAGCTACAGAACCAACAAAAAAGAATTAAATAAGGACAAACAAGTACAAAATGTAAAAAAAAAACATCCACTAAAAATCTGTTAAAACTAGAATATCAGCTGAATCTCACTTTCTACTGTCCAGTTTCATTCAAACGCTGTTAGATAAACACATGACATGGATTTATTTGAACTGAGTATAAATGCTTCATAGATTGAAAGTTTGTTTTTGTGACTTACCTTATTCCCTAACTTCCTGTTTATGAAAGTCATAAAAAAAGATGATACAAAGCCACTGACGTAGATGACAAGTGGTATGATAGCAATACTTTGCTGTAAAACAAACATTCCTAATCTAAATATCAAGGGTTGAGTTTCTGCAATAGAATATAAACATAAATAACACTAGAAAGCACATTACAACAGACATCAATGATATGTAAAAAAATTAGTTACTTACAACTAACCACTAAACACAAGAAAAACATACCAGTTTAATAAAGTTCATATATAAAACTGGACTAAATTAGGCTATGGATGCAAAGGTGAGAAAGATATTGTTGACTTGAGGCATTATGGGATATCTTTTGAAGTGATAGTACTGAAAAATGTTGAATAAGTTCTTAATTATCAAATTACTTCAGTAGTCTAACATTTTTCATAATTCATTATGAAATACAACAAATATGTGAAAAATCAGGCAAATAAACATCTAAAAATGTTAATAAAACCAAGTTTATTTGTTTTAGTAGCAACTAGAAGTTTATTTATACTGGTAAGCTGATTATCAAGGTTTGGTAGCTTATAGCCATTGTATTACATAAGACAAATGATAAAAAATGCACATACAAAATGTACATATTCTTTTTAATTGTTCTTTGGACAAGTGAAACATAATATTTTTCTTTTTTGCTCCAAGTCATTTCTTCTGCAAGTTAGAATTATTTTTTGAAATTGTAAAAATACCTATACTATTTATAAATATGTATTTTCAAAACTTCTGTATAATGTTTTAAAATAACGAAGGACTTAGCCTCAATCACCTATGAATATTTATATCTACTAATTAGATATTTCTACAAAACAAAACCATCTGTGTATTATATATATATATATATATTATTTTTTTTTTTTAACCCTATTAAAAAGCCATGAATAGTCTTTTGAGAACAACATCTTCAAGATTAGTGTGCTGTTATAATATTGATTTACATCTTTAGTTATTTACTGGAAGGCTGAACAGAATTCATTAATCAATCATTTCCCCTCAAAAAATAACTGAAGTCAGATATCATGTAGTAATAAATATTTACTGATGTTGTGGATATACTGGGAAGCTATCAAAATAGTTAGTTATTATAAGCACAGTTAAAAATAACAAACACAAACTCTTAAACAAGAAAAATAAAACAACGAGAAGTTAAAAACTTGCAAGTAGGGATCGTAAAAAAGTAAGCAAACAAGGCTGGAGATACTGTAGACATTAGTTACTAAAACTACAAACCACTATTTTGGCTCTATGCTGTTACCTAGAATTACATTTGGTTTTTAAATTCCCAATTTTTTTATTTATCTTGCTATGTAACTAGCTGATATGGTTCATGATGATTTACTGTAGCTATTGACTATTTGATCACATTAGTACCAGATACAAAATGTTAAGCTGCAGCTGGAGTTTGTCACGAAGGTTTGTTTGAGAATATAGTGAGCACATATAGTTTCTGTGTAACTAAATTCTCTATATATAATGCATAGTAAAGGGCAAGTATAAGACACAACTCCCACTAAGCACGTATAAAATACTACCAGTATAAAAGCAGTCTTTTCAAATAAAACATATACATCTGATACATCGCTTTAAATAAACCTTCATGACTTTTAAAATAATTATTCTATGAATGTGTGTAATGAAACTTAATATTATGTGCATTGATATTTTTTTTTAATCTCTTCACATCATACATAATATAGTGGTTAGCTCCCCAAAGACATTGATTGTATAGTATACAAAGCATTGAGTATCTACATGTTACAGTCATCTAATGTTCATCTTATTATTGGCTGGTAATTCCTGTTTCACCCTGTACTTAAGTTTTTTAAAGGAACATAAGATATTGGTTAGAAAGCTAACTTCTAGTGTAACATCATTTACACTAGAATTATGATGTTTTATTAGCTTATGTAAAATATAGAAGAAACAAATTGACTTTTTAATACCACTACGACCTTTGCAGTACCTTATTTAGTCTTTTCAAAAAGTTTGGGTACAATATACCAAGCCGTTTTTGTTGTAAGCTAGCAAGAGAATATTAAGAAAAAGAGTTACAAATGGGCCGTTTTGAGCAGGTTTCCTTTTCCTTGTAAGTCTAACACGCGTGCTCTTTTGTGCATTTTTTATATGTGTACAGCCTTAGCAGTCAATATTAAAGTGATGTCTGAACTGAATCTTTATTGTTTAATGTGCATTTTGCCCAAACTATTAAGGTTTTTTGCAATTCCTTGCAATCCCTGTTATGAACCATTATTGTGGTTCATGATAACTTGAAAGGATTTCAAAAGGTATTTCATTATTTAAGCTGATAACTTATTTGATTCTAAAGACCAAAATTATATGGCACAAATATGATTAACAACACACTGATACAATTTACAAAAGATCAACAATGAATTCTTACAAGATTTACTAACATGAACTGCAATGTTAACATTTAATGACACAATTTAAATAAAATTTGTTAACAACTTGATTTCTCTACTATAATGTGGTTCTTCGATGCCATGTGTGGTTTGTTGTGAATGTGATATTTGGTTTTTGTCTAATAAAACATTTTTTTGTAAACTGTGTTGGACAATAAATTTTTCTATGTCCTGGTGATTTTAAACACAATGAAACTTCATCCAGATCTTTTTCATAATCATGAAAAGTTTATCATAGATACACTGATACATAGATACATGATACACTTACAGTTTCCAGTTTAAGTGAGTCTTGGAGGTAGAGCGGTGTATAAACTTGAGAAAGATTAACATACAGTCTCGTGCCCATGTAGAGCAGACCAATCTGTAACAAGATTCAAAATACTTATCATTCTTCTTATTAACAAAACATAACAATTAAGGACACCAAGGGGTCTGTTGGTGCATTTAGACTGTCCCATTCACTTCACAAAAAAAAGCAAAAAAACACATTCACATCAAGCCTTGATCATTTAAATATTTATTAAATTTAAATTCCCGTATATTACCCATTTCAAAGGTCAACCACTTTTTTAGAAAAGTAACACTGTCTAAGCTGAAGATGACTCCAACCCTGCCAATATCTATATTTATGTTCCCTTCTCCTACCATTCTCACCATTAAATAAAAAATACAGACATTTCATAAATACTATCAATTCCTTTGAAATCTTGAACATCTCAATCAGATCCCCTCTAACTCTTCTTTTTTCAGGAGAAAAAATAAAACTTTCACAAATCTTAATCTGTTCTCAAATTACAACATTTCCTAAAGGCCTAACCAGTGACCAATAAAACGATAACCTTTTTCAAACTTATATTCATTATTTCTGTAAATACAAATAAAAATCCTGTTGCCCTACCACTGAAAACAGCACACTGCTTGGATTGGTTAAGAGACTGATCGAGTAGTGTACAAAAATCTTTTCCTTCCATACCACTGTTAAGTTTATTCCAATCAAAATAACACTTGTAATTCAAATTATGATAACTCTCATGCATTACCTTGCATTTTTTATAGTTAAAAGCCACTTGCCAGTTATTCACCCCATGATCTAACAGTTTCTTCTCACACAGATAAACTCAAATACTCTAAAAAAAATTCAAATAATACCCTTTCATTACAAAGCAAGTCTATCTAACATTTCAACTATTACACGTAGAATATGTGTGGGTATACATTATTCAAATTTGAAAAAAGGCTTAAAGTTTAAAACAGTAATATAAATACTACAGAAGCTCCAAAACTTCCCCCACATGAAGTTATTTCTATTTAAATTATGGCAAGACTTTAAAATCCTAAAATATACCAACTATTTTTAATCTGATTTTATTAACTCTTTCAGCATGGGCTGAAGTTTAAAACAGTAATATAAATACTACAGAAGCTCCAAAACTTCCCCCACATGAAGTTATTTCTATTTAAATTATGGCAAGACTTTAAAATCCTAAAATATACCAACTATTTTTAATCTGATTTTATTAACTCTTTCAGCACGGGCTCGATCCCTGGGACTGACCTCATAACCATTTTGCTCTTGTTATAGTTTTCATGCTATAACTTTTAAATTAGTAAGTGAATGTTAATGAAATTTGGCAGATTATCAGTAAATATTACAATGCTTTCATTACTGTTATTTACAGTAATTAATCTCTGTACAGTTTCGGTAGATTTGACCTATCTTGCAACCACCATAAAAAATTAGGAAATAAATACAAATTATGCTCTTTCATTCTAGAATGAACACAAATTATAACATGAAAACATGAATGTTTAGACAAAATAGCTTAAATCTCATACCATTATATATTTATATATATTTATTATTTCTATTATATTGACCTTTCAGCCGTGCCTGGCTAACAATACAGATGTTACAATAATGTGGCTCACGTGCACTCATGCTACCGTATCAAATAACATAAAACTGACCTTTGGTTGTGTTTTAGTAGACTAGTATTTTGTAAAATACAGTCACATTTCAGTTATCATGCATTATATATCTATATAGTTATTGCTATTTAGAAATAAGTTCTTAAACTTATTTTCTTAAAACATAGACAATAAATAAAGAAGTAAAGCAAACAATTATCTCTTCTAGTTACGATCTTTGTACTCAGTTGCTGCTTGACACTAAGCCTTTATAAAATTTGCACATGGAGGATATGAAACAAAATATTTTTTTTAGTTTTATATATACATTTGAATAACTAATAAAATCATAAATTACTATATCAATACCATAGAATTCAACTATAATTTATCAAGCTTAGTAACAAAGATATATTTTAGTCTAAATAAATATCAAATTTTGAGCAGACTAAAGGCACACCTGACCTCATTGAAATATCGGTTCAAAAAAAAGAAATAGCACCAAGCCCACTAAAATGGCTGAGAAAGCCACTAGGGGGACATTCTGAGCTTTCGATTGATTATTCATGTTATATATATAGAAGTAAGTGTATACAATGGAAAGAGGTGGGTGGGGTGCCACCTTCACCCGTGTCCCACTTCAAAAGGGTTAAGGGTTACTACAAATGCTGCAGGATTTTTCATAGCAGCTTTTGTAATACATTAAACACACAAATATATCAATATTTCCAGTCAGGGCCATCAGATGGGATCCTGAAAGGGAAAAAGGAAAGAGACAGACACACACATGCTTTGGTAGTATTGTAGACCTGATAAAAAAAACTGTGCCTTTCACCACACCTTATAATAATTGAAGGAAATATTGCATCATGCTTTACAAGGCCTGAAGATCTGATTCACCTAAACTTTTTCAATGTTGCACTTTACAGCTTATTGATATGCAAGCTGTAAAAGAAGTTAACTTTGATGATATCATTGACTCTTTTGCTTTAAAGAAAGCTAACAGACATTTCATGTGAATTTACTATTATATAATTCTTTTTCTTGTATTGTCTTGATTTTTTGGGCAAAGTTGCTAGTTAAAACATGGTTTATATTTTCATTGATAAACAAAAGGTCCAAAAAACTCAAAAGATTACAGAAAGGTTAGTAATAGTGGTGTGATAGGAGTGAAGGTGGAGTGGGAAAGGTAAAAACAGGGGGATTAGTTTTAAAAAAGGAAACTTTAAAAAGGATAAAAATTGTTCCAAAACTTTTGCCCATAGGAGGCATGTGGGAGGGGGCCTAGGGTGACACCAGGGCCTGACTTTTCTTTGATAGTGCCCGATTCTAGAATCAAGAAAGTATTTGTACAGAAAAGATAAAAAAAATCTGTTCATTACATATTGAAAAAAAAAGGGGAGGAGTCATCAAATTATTCTTAAAGTTTTTTGTTTTTTTATATATAAGGGTGTTATTTTGTCCAATGTTGTCAATGATCAAATAAATAAATACATACCTAAAAAAAAATTCAAATTAGCATCCATGAATCATAAGATTGTCATAACTATTGCAGGCTTTAAATTTTGAGTGCTCTCACTTTTAGAGGTTGTTTCCCAGTCAGTTTAAATTGTTGGGAATATATGGACTGCATATATTGTACGACTGGTTTTTATAAATGTTACAAAATTAAATGCATGAGCAAGTACATCTCAAGTTACATATCTGCTAAGTTTTGTTTTATATATTTTGTTCTCAAGTTATTTTCTAGAAGAGTTTACCTGGTAAAACTGTGGTTCTCTGAACCATTCTTTCCATGTCAGATGTCTCAAGTGATCGAGATCAAAATCAACTTCATCACCTTCAGTCTGACGACGACTCTGGGGGTTTGTTTCCTTCACAAACAGATGGAAAGCCACAGAGAAGAGAAATCCTACTCCTAAAACAGTCAGTGTTATATTCTGGAAGAAAGTTCATGGCTTTGTAAGGACTTTTGGTATAAATTTGATATGTAAAATAAATAAAGAATGATACAGAAGTTTTAGCAAATGATTTCAATCACACTACAAAGTAATTAAGATGCAGGTATAAAATATGTCAGATACCAATATAGAAACACACATATGATTTCAATCACACTACAAAGTAATTAAGATGCAGGTATAAAATATGTCAGATACCAATATAGAAACACACAAATGATTTCAATCACACTACAAAGTAATTAAGATGCAGGTATAAAATATGTCAGATACCAATATAGAAACACACATATGATTTCAATCACACTACAAAGTAATTAAGATGCAGGTATAAAATATGTCAGATACCAATATAGAAACACACATATGATTTCAATCACACTACAAAGTAATTAAGATGCAGGTATAAAATATGTCAGATACCAATATAGAAACACACATATGATTTCAATCACACTACAAAGTAATTAAGATGCAGGTATAAAATATGTCAGATACCAATATAGAAGCACACATTTGATTTTTCTATTAGAATATCAGATAGTGTATATATTACAAAGTTTCTTTAGTGTTAATGCTTCAAAAAAAAACAATCTTTACCAGCAGATGATTCCTGTAAGTTAACACTACTTCTAAGGTGTTAATGAAAACAAAAATTTTAACTGGGCAACAAAAGTGTACAAGATAAAAACTGTGTAGGTATACTAGTCAGTCTAGGAGTGGTCCTTATTTTTGAAGTTTTGATTTACATTCTCACCCCCTCATTTTGTTCTAACATAAAAATAAGTAATTCACACCAAATTTTATCTATATTAAATAACATTTTGGGATTGCTCAAGATAGTTGAAATTTTATCTTGTAGCTCACATTATATCTGCATATTCTGAATATTCTAGAATGTTGAAGAACATTCCATATATAAATAATCCATGCTGTCACTTTTTATTTCTGGAATATTCTGTATGACATGACAGTAGTTTCTAGAATTTCTGTGAAGGTATACAAGAACTTAAGCAGATTCTTCTGTATCATTTCAATTGACACTGTATCAGTGTATCGCTGCTAGTGGATACTGCAACAAGTAGTAAGACCACACTTCAGGTGCTTGGTTCAGAAGTAAGACCACACTTCAGGTGCTTGGTTCAGAAGTAAGACCACACTTCAGGTGCTTGGTTCAGAAGTAAGACCACACTTCAGGTGCTTGGTTCAGAAGAAACTGAACTAACTGGAAGCAAATTACCTTCAAATAGACAAGTGCTGTGTGTGTTTTGCTATTAACACAAAACATTACAGAACACAGTTGATGAAAGCTCAAATGTTGTGATCAAGGAGGCTGTAGGTTTTTGGAATGAGGCTTGAATTACAATTCATCCAGAACATCATGCCATTATCAAACTGGAGAAACTTTGTACAAAAATGGACAGAACTAAAGTAAAATTCAAAAGAAAAACTAAAACATAATGAAGCAGAGTTTATCAGTAATCTGAATGACCTTTCTGACATTATGCATAGGGATACCCTGTCTCTGATGAAGATGTAAGAAAACAAAGATTTTCTTCTTGCTCAGAGGGAAAGAGGATGTCATGAATGCATGGTCCAGGTAGATAAAGTTCTTTCTTTAAAGGAATCAAGAGCTGAGAAATGAATTGAGGCAAGTATGGACAGGAAATGGCATGTAGAGCAGGAAGAGCAAACCTTGATGAAACTGTCAGTTGTTGGGAATCATCCCACAGCACTGATGATGAGGTTGGTGGATACAGTACCTGTACCAGTGATGAGGATAGAGAAGCAATTGAAGAATCATCATCTTCTAAACCTAGAAAGAGAGCAAGAAGAAATATTTTCCCTCCCAATTTAGCAGCAAGTATGGACAGAACCAAGCTGAGTGACAGAAAAGCAACATTTGTTCTTACTGCCACAACTCACAGCCTTGGTCATGATATGTAGGAGCTAACCACCAACCGTTCCTTGAGCCAAAGATCTCAACATTGCTTTTGTGAAGAACTTGTAAAAACTTAAAGGAACAGTTCCAGCCAACAGTCCCACTTGTAGTTCACTGGGATAGCAAGCTCCTTAATGATCTTAATGAAAGAACAAGTGGATCATCTACCACTGATCCTGTCTGAAGCAGGAGTAAACCAACTCATAGGTGTTTCAAAGTTGATTTCTAGCATTGAAGAGGCTCAAGCTGCTGCTGTGACACGCTTGCTGGAAGATCATCTGCTACTGATCCTGTCTGAAGCAGGAGTAAACCAACTCAAAGGTGTTCCAAAGTTGATTTCTAGCACTGAAGAGGCTCACACTTCTGCTGTGACACGCTTGCTGGAAGAATGGGAGTCACTGATCATGTAAAGACAGTCTGCTTTGACAACAGCAAGAAACAACTATCACAGAAATGGAGCATGCATACTGTTTGAACAAAGATTAAAATCTAAACCTAGTAAAAGAGCCTTGCAAATATAACAACTACTGAGAAAAACTGTTTAATTAGTTTTAGAGATTTACACATATTATGATACTTTGACTGAAATTAAGTCAATTCTGCTACAACACGTTTCACAAAAGAATATTTTTTTTCTATTAAGGCTGTTGTTTCATTCTGTAAGTTAGAGGACTGGGATGGCTTATCCTCCCCAAAGAAACTGTCCCTCACAAGGCATTATTCTCACCAACCCCAAAATATTATACAGTATACGTGGAGAGAGAGCGGATGTATGCATGAACTGATTCTACTCTACTGTGCAACCATCCAAACAGAACACTCACACACTGAAAGTCCCTTTCACCTATCCTATCTGATTCTGTTTCTCTATAATACTAAAAGCTGGTACATAAAGGATTATATTCAAGTTCAAGTTGATCAATTAATATGTAGAAAATAGACGTTTACTTACTCTGAACAGAGGTGCATCACTTGGTGTTAGATGATGGTCTTTATCTGTACTTCCAACACCAAGAATAACCCATGTGATTACATAAACAGAAATGTTAGAGGCCACAGTAAACGCATACCTAATATATGAAAAATTCCAACAACGAGACTTAGTTAATTACCACTGTTCATATGGGAAAAAACAATTTTAATCATATTAGAATAATGTAAAATATGTTCCTAGTGAGAAACAAAACAGTTAAAAAATATTTCACTGTATACAACACAGAAACATTTCACTGTATTCAACATAGAAACATTTCACTGTATAGAACATAGAAACATTTCACTGTATAGAACATAGAAACATTTCACTGTATAGAACATAGAAACGTTTCACTGTATAGAACATAGAAACATTTCACTGTATTCAACATAGAAACGTTTCACTGTATAGAACATAGAAACATTTCACCAAATGTTTCTATGTTGTATACCACTGTATTCCACATAGAAACATTTCACTGTATACAACATAGAAACATTTCACTGTATTCAACATAGAAACATTTCACTGTATACAACATAGAAACGTTTCACTGTATTCCACATAGAAACATTTCACTGTATACAACATAGAAACGTTTCACTGTATACAACATAGAAACGTTTCACTGTATACAACATAGAAACGTTTCACTGTATTCAACATAGAAACATTTCACTGTATTCCACATAGAAACATTTCACTGTATTCCACATAGAAACATTTCTCCGTATTCAACATAGAAACATTTCTCCGTATTCAACATAGAAACATTTCACTGTATAC
>NW_013670962.1:35183-36526 GCF_000517525.1 Limulus polyphemus | reverse complement strand
AACATAGAAACATTTCACTGTATACAACATAGAAACATTTCACTGTATACAACATAGAAACATTTCACTGTATACAACATAGAAACATTTCACTGTATTTAACATTAAAAAAAATTTTTGATAACACTATGCTAATCTGATAACAGTCACAAATTAATCAGAGATTTTTTAAAGAAAGTTCAATAATGTCAAAATTATGATAAATACAGTTACAGTATACGTATACTTACAATATACTTAGTTAATAACTCCATATATGGAGAAAATAAAGTGTACAAAGATTTATTGAAATATTTTACGTACCCTATAAATATCACATATATGAAATGAAATAAAAAATTTAAATTTTATAGTTATTATACATGATAATAATTTAAATCCTTAGAGCTTTCTTTAAGTAAAATTAATTTACTGTATGGAAAGCAGCCTTCAATGGCTACTCTTCAGTGGTAAGATTTTTTTGAACAGTAAAGAATCAGATGTTACACACACATATAAGTACACAAAGAGTGCATTAATTATTCAATAAGAAGTGACTTTACCTTAAAGAATTCAGTTCCACTCGTTCAGAAGAAACTGGAGTAAGATCAGTAATTAGGGAGAGGTGAGAGATTTGAACAGAAGCCCAGCCAAACTGGAAGATGATTATAAAAGCTGCATAATAAACTAGCTGAGCACCTTCGTGTGCATCGGAACAACCAAAGCATTTGGAAAACAAAAACGGAAAGCTGACCAGGACACAAACGGTACCTAAAATTAAAATAATTATAAAAAACAATTGATGTATTGTATTTTCTAATATTTATTTCAAAATGCTATTACACAGAAGTAGAATAATTTAATTGTTCTTAAAGCATATACACGTTACAAAATGCTCATAAACGGACATCAAGACAACTTTAGAATAAGTAAATGTGGAATTTCAAAATATGAAACAGTCAAATATATAGCACTTCTATCAGGAAGATAAACTCTTTACTCCAGATAAAGCACCAAATGAATAACATCATAATAAAAGATAGCCTAATACTTGTTGGTACACAAATTGGCTATTGACATTTGAATAGCCAAAATATCCAGTGATGGAAAAATACATCCAGCACCAATATCTTTTCTAACAGTTAAAAATATTTTGATTCTTTGCTTACATGCAGGCTTTTTAAACAAATGCATTCTTCTCTGCATCATAATCTAGCCGCAGATAAATTTTAACTTAATAACAGCATCTGTACACGTAGATCCAACATCTGAAGATATTTTAACTTAATAACAGCATCTGTACACGTAGATCCAACATCTGAAGATATTTTAACTAAATAACGGCTTCTGTATATGTAGATCCA
>NW_013670962.1:24876-34354 GCF_000517525.1 Limulus polyphemus | reverse complement strand
GCAGCTAATGTGGAATGTATTACTTGCTGCAGCTAATGTGGAATGTATTACTTGCTGCAGCTAATGTGGAATGTATTACTTGCTGCAGCTAATGTGGAATGTATTTATTAGCTGCAGCAAGTGTGGAATTATTACATGCTGCAGCTAATGTGGAATGTATTACTTGCTGCAGCTAATGTGGAATGTATTACTTGCTGCAGCTAATGTGGAATGTATTACTTGCTGCAGCTAATGTGGAATGTATTACTTGCTAGCAGCTAATGTGGAATGTATTACATGCTGCAGCTAATGTGGAATGTATTACTTGCTACAGCTAATTTGGAATGTATTACTTGCTGCAGCTTATGTGGAATGTATTACTTGCTACAGGTATTAAACAAACCTTAATTGTCTCCATGATATTATTTCCCTGTAAACCACACTTAGTAAAACTAGAAAGAGAACACTAGGGGTAGTCATCTTATGGGCTATTCTAGGCAAGTGTTTTCTCAACATGTGGATATAGTCTAATCTGATATGCTTCAGGAAGACTGACAGTGGCTACTAAACAGTTATAGAACTCCACTGTGATTTTGAGAAGTCTAAGACAAGTCTATTACATGTATTAAAAAAGTAATAGGTACACTGTATCTTCAAATAACACCTTATGGGCCAGTAATCACAGTTAACCTCATATTAGAGTCTTATCATCCAGATCAAATCCTGTATTTCTATTCATATGGAGCTGTGTAAATGATTCGTTAGTGTTATTCAATAACTTTCTGAAATGTTCCTACATGCGTGTGCGACCACACACATTTATTTATAGATGTATGTTGTAGTACACAAAAATCCTCATTACATTTCATCACATACATTAATAGTTTATAACATACTGTCTCCTGCCCCATGCAAATTACTTGGGTAATAATCTCAGAATACTTTTTAAAGCTTGTAATCAGTATCTGTGATCTAGTACAGTGCTTCCATCTATGTGTTGTTAAACTCAACATTTTGCATTTTAGGCATCACAAAATAAATAATCACCAACAGAATTCAATTAAACTAAGATTTTTCCACTAAAATTATAGCAAGATACAATTAATATATGTGCTGTTACTACAGTGTGTGTGTGTTTATATATCAATATACACTCAGAAAAAACACACTGCATGAGGAAAACTTCATGGCCTTCAGGTGTGCCAAGGACCAGAAAATATTCTTTGGAGCAATCTCACCACTTAGTTAGATCAGTAGAATGATTCTCATAAAACATTTGGCCTTGGAAAAATCACTCAGCAGTCTGGTAAGCAAGGGCTGCAAAGCCTTTTCAGACTCGTAGCTATCGTTAGTTGTGAATACTGTAATAATCAATTGAAAATCATACAATGTATTTTATGGTGAACTTTACTTGGGAGTATGGAAAAAGGAAGGAACACATAATCCCAACTATCCCTCATGGGAGGCCCTAAGTGGCTCAGACAACTGTTGTAGTTGTCTCTCACCTCTACATCTATCACTTCCTCATCTGCTTGGCTGAGAACAGCCAGAAAAATAATCTTAGCTCTTTCCAAATGCTTCACTGATCCATGCATTGATCCAAACAGATCCAGCATTGAACTGTCTGTTGCTGAATCTTTTCATTCCAAACTGACTTGTCTGAAAAGATTAGGGAAGTGGACCAGTAAACTTGAATGGCAGAGGAGAAATGAGATGTCATCAAAGTATAGTGTGATGGGCACACTCAAAGATCCCAACACTCTGTTCTATGGTGATAGAACAATAAGGTACAACTGGAACCTAACCCAGCTGTTGTGCATGACCTCAAGCTTCATAGTGATCTGGGGTTATTTTGGTAGTATACTCACCACTACCCCATGGTCCACTTACTTCACCATTTGGTGACCAATGACTTACCTGCTGGTAAAATAGATCCTGTTGACTAGTCTTGGGTGGCTTCAATCACAGCTACAGTTGAGTTACTTTGACTGGCAAAGGACAAGAAGTCCAACATTCAGCTTCAGATTCACCATACCTCACACCACCTCAGGAATCCATGCTTCCCTCACACTAAGGTCAATCCTCAGGGGGACAACAACCCTCAGCAATCCATGCTTCCCTCACACTAAGGTCAATCCTCAGGGGGAAAGAACTCTTATCAGTCATTCAAGGTGCATCAGATTTTTTTTTCCTGTGTCTGTAACAGCATATCATGAACCTCTACAGTATGGACAAAAGTCCAACATCCAGAAGAGGACTTTTCCTAGATCCAATAGCTCTCTTGTACAAACATCTCCCTTCAGTGATCAACTTTTCCTCTTGTTTACAAGTCCTTCAAATTGTGATAAATTCCTCAAACATGAAGCCCTTTTAAACTTAATAACAGAATATTTCAAGTAAAAGACAATGCACACATCAGCAAAAAAACAATACGATATCTTGTGGTCACAACACCAAAAGTTTCATCTTCCTATCCTCTATGTGGTATATACAGGTGAAACTTTATAGAGTGACAGGATAGGTCAACTTAATAACAGAAGGTTCACAATAAGATATTACGATTCCAAGTTCTTGGACATTGTGTTTGAGAAAGAGAGAGATCAAACACAAAAGAACAAAAATACGATGAAACAATCTTTATTTAACCTCACATACACAATCAAAAATGTGTGTAGAGGATGAAGGACAGTACATATATTTTATACTTATCTCCATAAATGCTCTTAAGAACTTAAGATGCTTAATAAGAATTAGTTAACATTAAAAGTCAAACTAAGAGTGTCACTATTTTGAAAGAAAGGACTTAAACTTTAATGACAAAATTAAGGGCTTAAGAGAGAAAGAGATCATTGTATTAAATACCAAATTTTATAATGTGACATTCTCATAACATGTGCACAATCTATGTCACTGTTGGTCAATTCCATTGATACATTGAGGAAGTTATAATCTTGAGATATCACCTGACCTACCACTGGATGATACAGCTTGTATAACATGCAGCCCTATAGCCCTACTCTATAAGGGCAGAACAAAATCAACTTAACTTTCTTAACCATGTGTTATGTGAAAATTTCACATACTGAGAAATAATTGACAAACTTACAAAAACATTAATATAAGAAGGGAAAAACTCGTGGTATGTTTATATACCACAATAACACATAAATTCAGTATTCTTTCTCTAATTTTTACATTTATACAACCAAGAAGCTTAGCTAAAACGAAAACTTAATCACACCACACATTTATTCCTTTTTTAAAGTATTATATAGCTTAAATAATACACAAATAACTCAAAATAATAAAATAATTACCCAGCAAATGCCAAGTTTTCCTTCTTCCATATCTACATAACCAGAAATTGTCAATTTTGTCGGATTCTAGTCCAACGAATGGTGTGGCCAGACCATCAGCAACTTGTCCTATTAACAATAATATTCCAGCAATGTTATTGTTAAACTGCAAGACGTAATGTAAGTACACCAAGAGATAGGAAAACCACATTGAAGCACAGAGATCATTGAGAACATGTCCAACACTGTATGCCAATCTTGTACATAAAGGCAACCTGTGAGGAGGAGTTTCTGTGATTGAGTTTGAATCATCCATTATTGTATTATTTTATTTAACTTGGGTAAGTAATCCATGCACCAATAACATGAATGATGGGTCTTTTTCTTCTCACTGTATATATCTGAAATAAAAATATGTTTTAATTATACGATAATAATAACTCGTATCAATAATAATATTAAAAGTGCACTGTTCAGTAAAAAGTCTGTCTAGCATCCAGCTAATTTTAACTCAACAAAGATCTATAGTATTTATTAAATAGTATTAGGAAGGTTCACTTTATAATTCAAGATCAACAGAATAAATTATGAAGTATTACTGAATTTATCTAAACTTACTTAGTTTAAGCAAATAAATAAACAGACAGGACCATGACGTGTGACACAAAATGTGAACAATCATACATAATTAATTAATATAATCTTAAACAATGAACTAATATATACACAAAAAACCCTGTATATCTAACAGTTTAGATGATGGGATGATAAGACTGGAAAAATTGGAAATACAGTGTAGAATTGTTGACATTTGTGGAATTTTTGTGCAAAACCACTCGAGGGCTATCTGTACTAGCCTTCCATAATCTTGAAGTGATAGATTATAGGGAAGACAGGTAGTCAACATCACCCACAATCAACTCACAATCTATTCTAACTAAATATAGAGATTTCAATGTCACTCTTCAAAGTGCAGAGCTTCATTTTTGTTGGGAGAGGAACTACAGATCCACATTCCTGCATGCTAACTACTGGACTGTGATTGACCTTAAAGTGTAGGAACTCAAATATTAGAGTGGGTGGGACAGGTAGTCTGAATGAGAAGAATGTTAGAGATTCTCTGCTAGTTCTTTCAACTTATTTGGACAGGAACGTGTTTATTGTCAAAATTTAAATTATAATTAAAACACTAAATAAACAGATAGCATAATTAAACTTCTAAGAAATTTAAAATGCTTTGCTTTTAAAAACATAAGATTAACTTGTAAAATCAGGATGCTGAAGTTTATAGAGCGAAACAAAGAGAAGAGAAAAAATCTCTTAAGGTTTAAATGAATTAACTTTTTTTGGGTCACATCAAATTTGATGTGAAGGGTTATTCCTTCATTTCGAGTCAATTATTATTATTATTACGTTCATATTTATGTACCTTTTCTTCTATCATTTGGTTCAATTTTATTTATAGTTTATGTATGATACTGGCTCACACTTAATAAGAAAGAATATACATAAATCAGTATGATGTAAATAAACTGATCTACAATCTTGTTAGAAGATTTGAAGTTGTGTCAAGATTGCATTTTATGTGAAGTTTAGATACGTTGTTTATAAAAATACAGGTCTCAACTTTCTCAATTGTGAGTATATTTTGTTTTGCTTCTAAAAATATAAACAAATATTTTCTTTTAAAAACAAAATCCCAATATTAACATTCCAATTACTCACAGGGATTTTAGATTTATAATAATTACTTGGAGAAACAAATTTGTGAATGATGTTTGTCCTTTTAAATATTTTGAAAAGAATCTTGTTATGAAAGAAAGGAACATAGCTTAACTTTTTTTACTATAGAGTTATCTATAAATAAAACATCTTCACAAGTTGACTTTTCCTTCATCATTCAGCTTGAGAACCTTCTTAATTTATTATAAAACCTTCTAGAAATGTTACTAGGAGATAGTGAAGGCTTATGTTCTACTTCAAAAGTCTCTTAACAGTGGAAAACTCCCTCATGACTAGAACTCTGTAGAAGTATGCCAATGTGGCCCTTACTTTTAAAAGAAAGGGTCTTAGAGACAATAGTTCAACTTCTGTTGTTAACAAGATTTGCTTGCCTTATTGACTCGCTTGTTGTTTACACTGGCTTTAAAACATTTGATTTAATAAGGTACCATGGAAAAACTGACTAGCAAGTCAAATGATAATTAGTGGAAAAGTTAAGAAATAGACTGAACATTGGCTAAGTGGAAAAAATATATATAAAACATAACGTTGAAGGACAATAAATGACATTTTGGTCCATCTATCCAATACATCAAACACTAAAAAACACAAAGCCAGCTCCTATCTTTCAAATATTTATCAAGCATTCTCTTAAACTCTCTTAAATCAATTGCATCCACCACATCTGAAGGCAACCTCTTCCAAAGGCAAACCACCCTGTTAGAAAAATAAAACTGTCTTAGCTGAAGATGACACCCACCCTGCCAAAATTTATATTTGAGTCCCCTAGTCTTATCATTATCACCATTAAATTTGATGCACAATACTATCAATTTCCTTAACAATTTTAAATACCTCAATCAGATCCCCTCTAACCCTTCTTTTTTTTTCAAAAGAAAAGTTTAGAGTCTATCCTAGTATAACAACCTTTACATTCCAGGTATCATCCCAGTAACCCTGCTCTGAACCCTTTCCAACAATTCAATGTCCTTTCTAAAGTAAGGAGCCAAAGACTGAACACAATATTCCAAATGTGGCCTAACCAGTGACTTGTACAATGACATAACTTTTTAGACTTGTATTCAATATCTATGTAGATACAATCTAAAATCCTATTTGGCTACCACTAGCAACACAAACACACTGTTTGGATGGCTTTAAGAGACTGATCAACCAGAATACCAAGATATTTTTTCTTTCATAACACTATTAAGGTTACATCCCATTAAAACTATATTTGTAATTCAAACTGTGATAACCCACATGCTTTACTTGCACTTATTATAATTAAAAGCCATCTACCATGTACTTGCCCAACTCATAAAATAATCCAAGTCCTTTTGAAAAGCAGTAGCATCCTCCTCACAGTCATCAACACCCAAAAATGTAATGTCATGAGCAAATTCAAATAATCTATTGACCATTCCTTCATCTATGTCATTAATATAAACCAAACAAAGCAAAGGTCCTAACACTGAGCCCTGAAATATCCCACCCATAACATCAATCCAGTTTGACTGAACTCCATATATAACAAATCTCTGCTTTCTTCCATCTAGCCAATTCTCTAACCAATGTATCAACCTATCCCCAAACCTTGAGAGCTATCTTTTTTAACAAACCTTTTAAGTGGCACCTTGTAAAATGCTTTCTGAAATATCCAGATACTCCAAATCTACACCTGCACCCTTATATGCATCAGCAGTAACTTCTTCAAAGAATGTCAAAGTATTAGTGATCCAAGATAGATTTTCCCCCTAGTAAAACCATGCTGACTATCCAACAAAATTTTAAACTTTGTTAAATGACTTTGCAAAGTATCCTTTAGCAAACTTTCAAAAACTGTTTCAAAAGAGGAGTAACTTTAGTCAGCTTCCAATCTTCTGGTATTTGCCCACTATTCAAAGACTTGGAAAAATAAGTGGCTCACATATCCAATCCTTAACTTCTTTCTAAACCTTTGGGTAAATACCACCTGACCCAGGAGCTTTTATCACTCTTTAAACTTCCCAATTGTTTCTTAACCAGTTCAGAATTAATGTGATCCTCTTGTTTCCATGTAGTAACTGTTCAGGGTGAGGAATATGGCTTAAATGTGAATTAGTAAAAACTCAAGAAAAAGTAGACTTTAAGCCCCCAGCCTTCCCATAATCATCAGATATTAGCCTTCCTCTAACAACCCTCAAAGGTCCTACTTCCATCCAAACATTTTGCTAACCCTTAAAGTATTTGAAGAAATCCTTATAATTTATTTTTACATTTTCAGCCAACATTTTTTGATTTCCTAGTTTCCCGTTTGACCAACTCTCTTCATCTTCTATAATGCACCAAATCTTCATCATTGCAATCAATTTAAACTTGTATTTATAATGCTTTTCTTTGATTTCATCCTTTATATCCCTTGTGAGTCAACCTGGGTTTTTACTTGCAGCCACTTTATATCTATAAGGAACTTATGTATCTTAAATATTGAAGATCTGTTTTTTGAAATTTTTCTATATTTGATCAATATCTCCAACTGGTTCAGTTGCTTAATACGTAGCAGACAATTCTTGTCTCATCTCTTCAGAATTTTGTTTTTAATTTGGAATCAGAATTTCATTATTCCATATATCCATATGTAACAAAACATGAAATCTAGTTGAGCAATGATTACTTATACCCGGATGTTCCCCAACCTCTACTCTGTCAACCATTTCTTTATTAGATGTTAACAATAAATATAACACTGTACCTTGTAGGTTCTTTAATCAACTGTTGAAGAAAACCATCTTAAAAGTTTCTAAAAACCTGACTCTCTCAAACAGATTCAACTTCACTACAATTAACATCAAGTTTAATACCCACAACTTGAACAGGGTGTATCTCACATTTTACATATAAAATTATAAACTAATATTAAAGCCAGTCCTCCCCTACTAGAACTAGAACTTAAAATGATTGTGGCTTAGGACCTTTTTTTCTTTGTTGTTGTTGTTGTTACTGATATTCATATTAATAGATTATTAAATTTGTCACTAACTGATAGATTTTACAATATTGTAAATGTAAAGTATCAGTTGAAAGTATCTTTTTGTTTGATGAAAGGTAGCACATATTTGTAAAATTAAAGAATTACATTAGATATTAACTTAAGTTAATTATTTTAAATTACAAGCACGAATCTCAACTTGTTTATTTTCTAATCAATTTAACTTATCAATATTATTGGAAAATATTACGAAAAGTAAAATTTATAACAATTCGACAACACAACGAAACGACTAGTGATATATTCTACACCGGTAAATACTTGTTTCGTCAAACACTAGCTCCATTTGTTTCACTTTCAGTTGTATTATTATTGTGTTCTTTCGAATAGAACATAAGCAGAAACGAATGTTTAGTTTAAACAAGAAGAAAAAAGCTTTACCTACAAAACACACAGCCGTAGAATAGTAAGAGAATATAATTACTTACTAAAATAAATATTATTATGACGGCTTTATCAAGCTTCTGTGGTACTCACAGGCAGCACATGCTCACCAGTCCAGAACTGACGATCTTACTGATATCTTTCGGGATTGTAGTAGGTAAGCATTAATCGGGTCTAACCCGGGCCTCCCCAGGCAAAGTGAAAAGTCAAAGCTTTTGAATTATTATAAAACTGATTTATTGATCTCATGCTGTTGTGACTAGACTTCCAAGTTCCATTACTGATAGTAACCGGTTATTATCTATAAAAATCTACAAATTAAACTCACCTTAATTTAGTGGTCTTGTTTAATTAAAATTATTGTAATATATGTCTCGTGATTTCATAATTATAGCCACGTTAACGCAATCTACTTCTTCTACTGGGTGTTTTATTTTCACGTGACTCGTACACAGGCAACGTGTGTCACGAGCGCTTTACCACTGTCAACACTTGGAGATATACCGCAACAATTCTCTGAATTATGATTTGCCCAACAGGAAGGCTTAAGAACTTTGTGTTTGTTGTTGCTCTGTTTTTTGTTGTTTTTTTCCTTCTTTTTAAGTCGTGGCTTAAGTAATAATACTTGAATTTCTTATTTTCCCTGCCCTTCTTTGCTTTTGAAATATTAAATATATAAAATAACATAATGTTTTGGGACAACATTAGACATTATTTATGATTTTAACATTAGATCTATTGGTCCATCTCGGCTGTTCTATCCACTAAACTAAATTAATATAATTTTTTTTAAAATCTTAAAGCCAGCCCTCATCATTCATATACTTGTCAAGTTTTCGCTTAAACTCACTTAAATTTACTGCCTATACAACATCTGAAGGCAACCCATTCCGAGGCCAACCACGCTGTTAGAAAAATGAAACTGTTGTTACGACAGCGGAAGTGACGTGACTCTAGTAACACGTCATGATATTCTAGAAAGATCATGTCTGTTTATGGCAATTCTGGTCTTTTCTACGCGCCCTCCATTCTTGTATATAAAGATAAAGCGAAATTAATTAATCGG
>NW_013670962.1:22137-24708 GCF_000517525.1 Limulus polyphemus | reverse complement strand
ACTTATCAAGCTTTCTATTAAACTCACTTAAATCTACTGCCTCTACAACATCTGAAGGTAGCCCATTCCAAAATCCAACCACCCTGTTAGAAAAATAAAACTGTCTTAGCTGAAGATGACTCCTACCCTGCCAAAATTTTTTCCCCTAATCCAACTATTCTTACTGTTAAATATGAAAAAAGATGATGCATCAACACTATCAATTCCCTTTACAATCTTAAACACCTCAATCAAATCCCCCCTGACTCTTCTTTTTTCAAGAGAAAACAATTTGAGATTTCAACCTCTCCTCATATGACAACCCCCTCCATCCCAAACACCATTCTAGTAACCCTTCTCAGAACCTTTTTAACAATTCAATGTCTTTCTTTATATAAGGAGCATAAGACTGAACACAATACTCCAAATGAGGCCTAATCAGTGACCTATACAATGAAATTATAACCTCTTTTGACTTGTATTCAATATTTCTGTAGATACAACCTAAAATCATATTTACCTTACCACTAGCAACAGCACACTGCTTGGATGGCTTTAGAGACTGATCGACTATTACACCAATATCCCTTTCCTTCATAACACTATTAAGGTTATTCTCATCCAAATTATACTTATAATTCAAATTATGATAACCCACATGCATTATCTGGCATTTATTATAATTAAAACCCATCTGCCATTTATTTGCCCAACTCCCTAAATGATCTAAATCCTTTTGTAAATCAACAGCATTCTCTTCACAGCTAGCAACACCCAAGACCTTAATGTCATCTGCAAATGTAAGTAATTTATTGACCATTCCTTCTTCTATGTCATTGATGTACATAAAAAAGAACAAAGGTCCTTAGAATGAGCCCTGAGGTACACCACTTGTGTCATTAATCCAGTTTGACTGAACTACATTTGTAACAACCCCCTGCTTTCTTTCATCCGGCCACTTTTCTATCCAATTTGTTAACTTATTCCCCACACCTATAGAGCTTTTTTTTACAAGCCTTTTATGTGACACCTTGTCAAATGCTTTCTGAAAATCTAGGTACACCAAATCTACACACTTACCCTAATCTACATAAGCAGTAACCTATTCAAGGACTGACAAAATGATAGTAACTGGCTCACATATCCAATCTTCAACCTCCTTCAAAACCCTTGGGGAAATATTATCTGGTGCAGGAGCCCTGTCGTTTTTTCAACTTCCCATTTTTTTTCCTTAACCAGCTCAGAATTAATGCAACCGAAACCAGACGACTATGGATACAAATGGCTTTGGTGTCATCGTTCAGCAACTGATACACGAACAAGAGTAGCCAAGTACAAGGAACGCACTATAGACCAAATCTGGAAGTTCTGTTAATAAGTTATCCAGGAATTCAAAAGTTTAAGGTGAGAGAAATTTATTTTTTCATTGTAACATTTTCAAATGTAGATTCCAGTTACAATTATAATTTACAGCTACTATTTCTGAATTTGTGTTTTTATGTATTGGTAACGTAATAAATACTTATCATATAACACTTTCAAAACGCGTTCCCTCACTTCTATATTTGACACTACCCACCATTACTCTTGGTCTACTCTTTACCAAAAAAAAGTAGGATTGACCATAACATTATAACATCCCTACAGTGGAAAGGGTGAGCATATTCGATGAGAGGGTTTGAACAAGTAACTCGTAAGTTGCGGGTAAAACAACCTAACCACCCGTCCATGCCAGGCCCCATGTATTATGTAGAAATAAGGTTACATTATACATACGAGAACCAATGAACTATTGAGTAGTTGATGAGCAATCGGTGAATATTCAATTCGGTTCATTGTCGGAAAAGTTATTCGGTGCTATTAGCGAGAATTATCTAATCTGTTTTGCTATTTAAAGTTAGCTTGTTTTTTTATAAATCGAAGATAACAACAATACTCTCATACATTTGACAACAGTCTTTGTTCTAATAAAATATTGATAGATATTCTGATCGAGTTAGTGCACCTAAAGGTAGATCCTTATCAGGAAAATGATTTTATATAATAGCCATAAATAAGTATTTCATTTAGGATTTAGTTTGTTGTTGTTTTTTTTACTAAAAAGGTTTGCTGTTATTGTTAGTTTAATTAACAGTAGTAAAAAGAAGTACTTTCAAAGTTGAAATACAATGTTGAAATACCAAAGAAATTGTGGTCATCTACATAGAAGTGATGCCCTTGAACTAAAAGCCACAGATTTTGTATTATCTGGATCAAATTGCAAACTATCTAGCATTTAGATATGAGGTGAAGAATCAACTATCCATTTTCATATTTTGAAAACCAAATGTTCTTTAAGAATTAGCACACAGTACGAACAGTCTGTAAAGACATCTGATTGTCATTAGGAGGTATGTTGTTTTCTTGTTTTAGTATTATTTGCACTTTGTAAACATATATATATCTCATTTTTTTTAGCTATTAGAATGTTAAGAGGCCCGGCATGGCCAGGTGGATAAGGCGCTCGACTCACAATCTGAGGGCCGCGGGTTCGTAGCCGCATCCCACCTTACAGGCGCGCCCTTGCAGCCGGGGGGGCGTTATAATGTGACG
>NW_013670962.1:16837-21671 GCF_000517525.1 Limulus polyphemus | reverse complement strand
CTAGTCTTACACTGCTAAATTAGGGACGGCTAGCGCAGATAGCCCTCGTGTAGCTTTGCGCGAAATTCCAAAAAACAAACAAACATAGAATGTTAAGAATGCAAACAAAAAAGCTTTTCTTAACACTTTGATAAATCTTAGAAATTGCTAAATCTTAATTATGCTTGCATTCGTATCTATAAATGTGTGAACCAAACTTGTATCAATTTTGAAAAATACAAATGAGATATCACAATCAACTGTTTGTCGTTAATATTTTCATACAGGTGCTATAAGCTCTTGGCATTCGGCCAAAATTTAACAAAATAGAATGGATGAATTTTAAAGAGTAGAGATAAAATGTATATGTATTAGAAGAATTTATGCAGTTGTTGAAATCTTTGAATAAAATCACACACACACACACACAAATAAAATAATCTTCTTCAAACAGACTTTCCTACATTTTGAAAGGCAACTACATTATGTAGGTTTATTGACTTAACATTGGTTGATGAAGGATAACCAATGAAAGTATCCTGATCAATCAACAAAGACTGGATTAATCCAACAAGTCCTAGAAAATGTTTCTTCAAATCTTGAACTTCATCAAATAAAATAATCTTCTTCAAACAGACTTTCCTACATTTTGAAAGGCAACTACATTATGTAGGTTTATTGACTTAACATTGGTTGATGAAGGATAACCAATGAAAGTATCCTGATCAATCAACAAAGACTGGATTAATCCAACAAGTCCTAGAAAATGTTTCTTCAAATCTTGAACTTCATTTGTAGAATATGAAATTTTCGAGGTGCTTATTTAACTCAGAATAATTGGATTTACTAGTAATAACGAATCTCCGAATCAATCAAACAAATTATATAATTATTGGTTACAAATTAGAGTTTACACAAGATCCAGAAAAGTTGAAATATGATATAGGGATCTTTGTCTAATGAGCTGTGACTTCTTTTATCGATCAATATTTTATCACGCCAATGTTAACCACTCTCGCTGCTCTCTGCCTGTGTGATATCCAGAATATGTTTTCTACCTGCTTTTGTTATATCATCATTTTTAATATTTTTTAGTTTAATTGGTTTGTATCCAGTTCTAGTATAAACAAGTGGTTCAAAGAGTCGTTAGGATTACCTTGTTTTAGTTGCTTTTCTTTGTTCTCTGCTTTAGTAGATAACGTCTATTCTACCAAAGAGCCCCCCAGTGGCACAGCGGTATGTCTGCGGACTTACAACGCTAGAAACCGAGTTTCGATACCCGTGGTGGGTAGAGCACAGATAGCCCTTTGTGTAGCTTTATGCTTAACTACTAACTACAAAGAAATCTACCAAAGAGGATAATGCAGTAACGTATATCATCTTAGTTGAAAGACTGACACGACACTGTCTAGTTGATTAATGCTATGGGAGAGAAAGGGTCACTAGGAGATGCTGTTGACTGGACAAAGAAACCAAGTTTATGTGTTTAATTCAGGTGCACTTCCATAGTTCAGTTTCTAACTGGAGATAGACAAATGTAGCTATATTTGAAGACCATCGAGCTTAATTCTACAAAACTCTATCCCAACAGAGAGAAAGAAAGCTGTGTAGCTAATCCCCATCCAATACAAGTGGCTGTCTTATTGTGTTTTCTTTGTTTCATAACAAAAATTGTTTTCACTTTGTTAAACTTGTCTAGTCTCGTTAATTCTCACGTACTAGCAAAACTCAGTCAACTTATCAAACGCAGGTGTCTCTCCTGATTTCCTGAACGAATCTATTGTTATTAACAGTCTATCTATTTAATACTTTTCGGAAAATCTGTTTATACTTGAAAATATCATATCCCCTGGCTTCCCAGTGGCACAGCTGTATGTCTGCGGACTTACAACGCTAGAAACCGGGTTTCAATACCCGTGGTGAGCATAGCACAGATAGCCCATTGTGTAGCTTTGTGCTTAACTTCAAACAAACAAACAAATACATCTTCTGGTGATTCTGTGAACAAGCCTGTAGGTGGGCGTGCTCCTCTTTGGCCATTTGGCATTTTTATTAACACTAACAGAAATCCTTTTTTGGCCTCTTTTATGGCTTGCTTTCTCTGCAACTGTTAGCATTTCATGGTTGCATCTGCATCTGTTGCAATGCTAACGTGTTGAGCATTTTCTTACCTTACATTTCCAGGTAAGCTTTGAATATGATACTTCTGACATCATTCCTCCTAGATATGTGCAATCTTGATAGAAAATCTGCTGGTTGTCCTTGCGGTTCTGGATTGTTGGTGACTTTGCAAGAATCTCTGTAGAGATTCTATTTACAATAAACCACGACCTCAGGCAAAGTTTAGTCAAACTTTTTTCCAGACTACCAAAAAAAAATAATAATAATAATAATATTTCTCCTCCATTTCTTTTCAGTTTTAGACTTAATGAACACTGTTTGATTCCTGAAAATTCCGTAAAATTTGCAAGAAAGTCGAGGAAGTACTGGATATGTGCCTCTCAGCAGTGGAATACCGTATTTGATCAGGTTGACTCAGAGATCGTTGTTAAGAAAAAACACAAAATAATTCACTACATCGACATTCTTTTTGTAAATAGTTAAACAACTGTACAGTAGAGGTCATGAGCTACCATACAACCCAAGCTCTTGTCTCATAAAACCATACACCAATGAGCTACCATACAAACCGAGAGTGTATTATGTAGCTCTTGTCTCATACAGCCATACAACCCAAGAGTGTATTATGTAGCTCTTGTCTCATACAGCCATACAACCCAGGAGTGTATTATGTAGCTCTTGTCTCATACAGCCGTACAACCCAAGAGTGTATTATGTAGTTCTTGTCTCATACAGCCATACAACCCAAGAGTGTATTATGTATCTCTTGTCTCATACAGCCGTACACCAATGAACTACCATACAACCCAAGAGTGTATTATGTAGTTCTTGTCTCATACAGCCATACAACCCAAGAGTGTATTATATAGCTCTTGTCTCATACAGCCGTACAACCCAAGAGTGTATTATGTACCTCTTGTATCATACAGCCGTACACCAATGAGCTACCATACA
Organism: Limulus polyphemus; assembly: GCF_000517525.1. Classification (NCBI taxonomy): domain Eukaryota; kingdom Metazoa; phylum Arthropoda; class Merostomata; order Xiphosura; family Limulidae; genus Limulus; species Limulus polyphemus. Next base: position 18,617 of record NW_013670962.1, on the reverse strand, counting down.
ACCCAAGAGTGTATTATGTATCTCTTGTCTCATATATCCATACAACCCAAGAGTGTATTATATAGCTCTTGTCTCATACAGCCGTACACCAATGAGCTACCATACAACCCAAGAGTGTATTATGTATCTCTTGTCTCATACAGCCGTACAACCCTAGAGGGGTTGTATGGCTGTATGAGACAAGAACTACATAATACAAAGAGTGTATTATGTACCTCTTGTCTCATACAGCCGTACACCAGCGTGTGTGTTGGAGTAGAACTGCTTATTTTATTTTAAGCACTACTCAAATCTATAGCCTGTAACAGTGATACTTATTTTTCTACAGTGGTCAACAGGGTTTGTTTCCTTCCAGAAACATTATTGAAATTAAAGAATTATTTCCTTTTTTTAGTAATATGTGGAAATATAAAACTGTATTTGTGCTTGTTTGTACAAAAAATGTTTTTTAGAAGCATGTAATATATTATAAATTGGCCATTTTATTTTTTGTACTGTTCAAGCACTGATATTTATTACATAGCATTTCAAGTACATGAATGACTTGTGTGTAGCACAAAATCTTAAAGACTTCTTGTTGGTGTCATAAGAATAACTACACGTTTGTGATTTACTTGATCCCAAGCATTAGTTTGTTGCAATGAATGATCTGATGTCCACACATTACTAGATTTATCGACAAATAATAAGTAAAACAATCCAATTATAACTGATTCTCGAAATGTTAGCCACAACTTTTTCTCGGAGTAGCCAGTTAGGGTCCCCTAACTGGAGGCTCATGAACACCAAGCTACTGAGTGTGCTTCTCCCCCAAATCCGAACCGAGTTCTTCCTTCAAAAGGAGAAACGCGCACGTGCACAAATCATTAAAAAAGAAAAGCCCGGCATGGCCAGGTGGTTAGGGCGCTTGACTCGCAATCTGCGCGTTCAAATCCTCCTCACACCAAACATGCTCGCCCTTTCAGCTGTGAGGGCGTTATAATGTGACGGTCAATCCCACTATTCGTTGGTAAAAGAGTAGCCCAAGAGTTGGCGGTGGGTGGTGATGACTAGCTGCATTCCCTCTAGTCTTACACTGCTAAATTAGGGACGGCTAGCGCAGATAGCCCTCCTGTAGCTTTGCGCGAAATCCATAACAAACAAACAAACACTAAACAATTAATGACATAAGAAGACAAAACGCAATACATTACAAAACTAAAGTATAGGGTAGGTGTCTCTCGGGGATGCGTAGAACAGATAAAACATGTGAGTGAAAACGTTTAACAGTTTCTCTTATGCGATCTCCTTTGTAAGTTAAACTAAATATAAACTAAGTAAAGTCAAAATGAAATGTAATTCCAACAAATTAAGTTAAAATGAAATATAAGTAACCTAACTGCTTAACCATTATGTTTACCCAAACAAACTAGCTCCATCAATAGCCGGAGTTTGCTACAATCCAAAGTTATGTACACATGTACTCTCAAATAAACTATGTTTAACGTTCCTAACAGTTTAAATATACAATGAAAAGAGAAGTTTGTTGAAATTTGAAAGTTTACAGAAATGTACTTACTTTAAAGGGTTGGCCCGGCATGACGAGGTGGTTAGGGCCCCGGCATGGCCAGGTGGTTAAGGCACTCGACTCGCAATCTGAGAGTCGCGGGTTCGAATCCCTGTCACCCCAAACATGTTCGCCCGCTCAGCCGTGGGGGCGTTATATTGGGACGGTCTATCCCACTATTCGTTGGTACAAGAGTAGCCCAAGAGTTGGCGGTGGGTGGTGATGACTAGCTGC
>NW_013670962.1:12509-16575 GCF_000517525.1 Limulus polyphemus | reverse complement strand
ATGGCCAGGTGGTTAAGGCACTCGACTCGCAATCTGAGGGTCGCGGGTTCGAATCCCTGTCACTGTACTTACGTTACTTTAAAGGGTTGGCCCGGCATGACGAGGTGGTTAGGGCCCCGGCATGGCCAGGTGGTTAAGGCACTCGACTCGCAATCTGAGGGTCGCGGGTTCGAATCCCTGTCACTGTACTTACGTTACTTTAAAGGGTTGACCCGGCATGACTAGGTGGTTAAGGCACTCGACTCGCAATCTGAGGGTCGCGGGTTCGAATCCCTGTCATACCAAACATGCTCGCCCTTTCAGCCGTGAAGGCGTTATAATGTGACGGTCAATCCCACTATTCGTTGGTAAAAGAGTAGCCCAAGAGTTGGCGGTGGGTGGTGATGACTAGCTGCATTCCCTATAGTCTTACACTGCTAAATTAGGGACGGCTAGCGCAGATAGCCCTCTGGTATGGAAAATTGTAGAAGTTGTCTGTGATAATTTCTTTTTCAGAGCTAGGCTTAGGCCGTGCAGCAGACTTAGAACAGCAACCGATATTGAGAACGAAGTCGCCATATTGGAATTTGTGGAATTTCTTGATACTGTTAGGATGTTTACTTTACAAACATTTGTGCCTACACCAGTTGTCGTTGTGGGCTAATTTTGGTAAAATTGTGTTTTAAAATGTTTCATTTGTTACTTATTGTCTATCTCCTTGCAATCGACATTTCTGGTTTGTGTGTTTGTTTTGAATCTTGTGAAAAGCTAGACGAAGGCTATCTGTGCTAGCCGTCCTTAATTTAGCAGTGATAGACAAGAGCAAAGGCAGCTAGTCAACATCACCCACAGCCAACTCTTGGGCTACTTTTTTAGAAACGAATAATGGAATTGGCCATCACATTATAACGAGTGATGGCGAACATGTTTGGCGACGGGAATTCAAACCCGTAACCTGCGGATTGCGAGTTGAGCGCACTAACCTCCAGAACGTGCCAGGTCTGACAATTTGGGCTCTATGATACATATTGATAAATTTTTATAAGAAATTAAAGACGCCCTTGAGTAATCGTAATGTTGCACGGTAGGCCCACAGCACCTCAATCTATACCATTTTTAATTATCTTCCTGCACCTTCGTCCGTCAATTTACTGCTGACCCGCCGGGGGAGCCACCCGGTATTAGGCTTAAGTGAAACGATCTACAAAGAAAGAATAGTTATGTAATGTTTATACCACAAACAGTTAAGATTTGTTAGGCTACCGCTGAGCACCAGGTGGCGAAAAATTAAGCAAAACATACAAAACACACAGCAGATGTTCACTCATATAAATATCACCAGGTGGCACTCAAATACAGACGTCACAAATGTAGAATAGCTTTCATAATAAATATTAGTTTTTTTCTCTTGTATGATTTCAAACACGTAAAAAAATTTGAAGCTGAAACATTTGTTTAAAATACTAATTACATCAGTACTTACCAACAAACTATACATACGAAATATCTAAATGATACAACAGCTACACAACTTATACAAAATAAATTGATGGTGAACCTGTTCCAATAAGAAACAAAACTGATTGACAAATTTTAAATAATTTCATGAAATCGAGAGAGATATTTTATCGACCAAAATTACACAATCATGTTTAAAAATTTAAGAAACGCAATTGACATATCGTTTCACAAGTTCTAAAGTAAATGTATTTCTAGCTTATATTTCGTTGTAGGAAATTTAAGTCAGTGAGTCATAAGATAAATAGTGAATCACTTTATTTATTTATTCTAAATCTTGGTCTAGAAACATACGTGCAAGAGAAAATACAAAAAGGAAGATTCTTAGTTCACTTTAAAAATATAGAGTTTAAGAATAAAATACCTAACCAAACGGTTCATTGTGGGACAGCGGTAAGTTTACGGAGTTAAAGCAATAAAATCCGGGTTTCGATTCCCCGTGGTGGACACAGTAGATAGCCCAATGTAACTTTGCTGTAAAACAAAGAAACAAACATCACCAGCCTACTCTACCAGAAAAGGGAAAAAATTAAACAAAGAGCACTGTGAATATAAATAGTAATACTAATAATAACGAAGATCAGAGAACAAAGTGGCTCTTCTGAAGCCATGTTTAAAATCGATGAATTATATATACAGTTTGTCCCTGAAGAAGAAAGGTCCACCTTTCGAAAGTGCTCGGGTTATACTTATACTTTAGGGTTTTTATTAATCTCTATCAAGACTTCTTGAACCTACGTGTTTTTCTAACATCATCAGTGTGTACATAGTTAGTGTTCATAACTGATTATATACAGGGGGTGAACGTTTAATTGAAGGAATGTATATATATCGTTTTTTTTCAGAATATGGCAGTTGACAATCGTGTTGTAACTTTTGTCAAATTCCTTAAATAGTTTGAATATCACAGTTGACAATCGTGTTGTAACTTTTATCAAATTCCTTAAATAGTTTGAATATCACAGTTGACAATCGTGTTGTAACTTTTATCAAATTCCTTAAATAGTTTGAATATCACAGTTGACAATCGTGTTGTAACTTTTATCAAATTCCTTAAATAGTTTGAATATCACAGTTGACAATCGTGTTGTAACTTTTATCAAATTCCTTAATCTCTTAAAAAGATACATGAAAATTAAATATATTCAGTTCCAGTTTTACTTTCGTTGATTCTGCTGTGGCTTGTGTTATAGTGTATTTAACACATTACTGATTTCTTCTAAGAATAATTGTGTATGATCCACAGAATAACAGGTGATTCGACAGGAAATGTTTCACGGGACAAATCTGAATTCTCTAACATTCAATATAGTTTTCTTCAGTTGGTGCTGTAGTTGACTGACCCATTCTTGGTACAATAAGACAAGCTAATAAGTAATTGGTGTTAAAAATAAATAATATTGTGTTATTAAATCTTACTGCAATTTTGATTTTTAAGTAACTTAAATAAAATTTATAATATTTACACCCCACTTACGTAGTCTAATTCACACCATAACAGTTGTTGTTCATGCAAATTATTATATAAATAGCACCTCGGCTACTACTATATCTGTCATATCTTAGCTGGCCTGATGAGACCTAATCTTGGGAGAAATACCTCATACGCAATAAATATGGCAAATAACTTGCGAATGACATTATTATATATTTTTCTTTGCTTCTATTCATAAGTTTTTAGAACTGACTGAGTTTGAAGAATGAAAAAGACTGAACACGATGCACAATAAAATGAAACAATTTTTACCAACAAGGTAAAACACAGTCAAAGTTAATGAATGTGTATTTGTGCACTAGGGACAGCACCTTCTTTGTAAATCTGCACAACTGTTGAGCTCTGGAAAACAATATAGTAAGAACTGTTCCAGATCGAGAATTCAGAGGATGCGTGCACAACCCATATTACTGTTGGCCATTCCCTTAGCAATTAGAAGAGGTGATACCTCAAGATATCACCTGGCCCACCAGTGGGAAAAAAAATACTTTTCGCTTTTGTGATAAGTTCAACTGTACAGAAATCTTTATTTTGAGAAGAAGTGAATGATCTACAACAATAAGTAACTAGAGCGAAATGAACTTCGTTACTTCTTTGACCAACGTTCTGTGTTAAAACTGCACAAATTGTACGTAGGAAAATTATGATTTTTAAAAATATAAAACAAGGGGTAGAAAACATATAGCATGCTTGCATATTACATACCTTAGCACCAGTGGCTAAATACGCAATAACTATGGCTGTAATGTTGTTACCTAAATAGACGGCTATAGCATTAGTCATCACCAAATAGAGATCAGTTCTTGTGGGTCTAATTATAATATTTAAATATACAGCAACCCTGACATCATGGCATTGTTAACTAAATATACATCAATAACTTTTGGCTCTAAAACTTTTAATATTAATCAAATATTCAATAGTTACTTTTACTTTGGTACTATCACTCTAAAGTAGCGTTTCTCAAACTGGGGCCCGCGAGGGTACTCCAGATTATCAGTGAGTAATGTCCAAAATTTCATAAAAATATTGTTGCGTCATCGAGGTCACGTGACTGGTGTGGCGCCCTCTAGT
>NW_013670962.1:2405-11858 GCF_000517525.1 Limulus polyphemus | reverse complement strand
AGTAAGGACTTGTGTCGCTAAAGTTTCGTCGGAACGAAGTTACGAAAAATTAATTAACAAACGGAGACGTAACAATATTATTTATAGGATAAAAAAAATATTTTTTCTTAGAATTAAACTTATATGAATTAAAACATTTAATTCTGGAATACAGTTTTTCATGTAGAATAAGAAACACGCCGATAGGTTTGGGGTTGACTAAAAAATAATACTTTGGTTACTAAAGTTTGAATTGTAGCGCTACTCTAAACGTTTGTATAAGGCAATGTCTGTGATTCTAGTGCTAGCGTATAAATACATAACAATGACCATAAGAACTTAGCCCATACAAAAGCATACGAAAATAATTGTGATCTGTTTAGTTTTGATGTATGGTCCTTTACTCACTACTAATAACCTAAAATATTTTAGGTGTTTTTGTAACATGTAACGTAGAGTCATAATTAATTATCCATTATTATTCACCTGACAAACTGGATATACTTAATTGTATATTTCTTTCTTTCTTTTCAACAATACGTGAATTTCAGTGAAGAAAAGATGATTTAGGGGCCTAATATTTTCTTTTATTCGCTACTCGCTGAAACAGATCAGTTTCTCTGAATTCACAGCTCGTGCCGTCGATATACGATTTTCTTTTTCTTTACCTAAACTGTTGATTCGAAGTTTTCTATTTGCTCAAGTGAATTTTCAACACATCTAAACATGAATTCTCCTCTAACATCGACGTAAACCGTATGTGATGTTGAAATATTTTTTTCACGGCGTTATTTTAAGTAAACTCGTTTCAGAGAAGTTGTTTTTGTTGGGTTTTTTTTTTGTCAATTTTTTACACTTGTCGAGCGTTGGAAAACTGTATTAAATTGTCAGCACCACTACGTATTATCATAAAAAATCAACCTTGTTTTAGTATTGTTAGTACAGGTTTATTTAAGATGTAGATGGCGTTGTTTCTTGTAACATTATTTCGTCACAAACAATGTACTAGTACTATCGCTGTGAAGCATGAGCGTCGTTAAGCAGTAAGAAAGTTGTCGTGGGACGTTTCAAAACTTGCTTCTCTGGTGATGGGGAAGCCAAGTCTTTCCGTTATTGGTAAAAATTCCTAGAATGTTTGATGACATGTATGTAATTATGGGTTGTTGAAGGATTGGCATAATAGTAGAAGCGTCATTCAGCTTGTTGCCTTAACCTAGCGTATCACTAATGTTATTTCGTAAATGTTAATACTGATACTCAATTTACTAATACTACTAGTAGTAATAGTATCACCCAGTTGTCCTTTATTTTCTAAAACTTTTATTTTTAGTTCAATTTTATTTGCATTCATTAATACTGCGATAAGTTTTTGACTTCTGTGGAATGGCATCGAACTGTAGAATACTCAGTATTAGCTCTACAAAATTTTTATTTTTACAATGTTTATTTACATTATTGAGCATGTCATTAGCCAATAATGAGCACTACACAGATCAATTTGTCGTTCGCGTCGAAGGAGGCCCAGAAGTCGCCAAGGAATTAGCAGAAAAACATGGATTCGTTTATTTAGGAGAGGTAAGAATAATTTCATTATTACAGAGTCAGTGTTAATAAGTATTTGTCATATTTATTTATTTTTTCCTAAAAGTTGTTCATTGGTATTAAACAGTCACTGATCCTACAAGTTACAGTAGAGATTATGGAGTTATTATTATTATTGTGTTAAGCAAGACGTGAAGATGTACAAGTTAGTACACAGAGTTTGACTAATACTAGTTTGGCCAAATGATCATACGATATAATATAATATATTTAGGGATTTAGTAAAACCTGCCAATTTATTGTGATACATCTTTGTTAAAATTCGATGGGAGTTATTTAATGTTATGCTTGGTCAATAGCTGCAACGGGTACTAATAGTAATAGTTTTCGTCGTTGTATTACCTGTCTTGAGGCCGACAGACAGAAAACAAACTTAATCACAGTAACGCGGAGAGACGTTCCACGTAGAGCACGCATCGAGGCGAGGTCTTGACGGTCGACTGGTTGAGGTCACTGACATCACGAATATTTGCTGGCGTACATTTTAGGGTCACACATAATACGGACAAGATGTCAACCCTGATCCCAAATTTTAAAACCACATGGTAGAGCTTTTACTGAACAATATACGAATATCGGGATTCGTAACGCATTTCAATCGTAAGAAAAATGGAAATTTACGAGAACGCCTTGAAAAAATTGCGAAACCTTTGAACAGTATAGATACGGATTTTACAAAAAATTATAAAATCTCAGTCAGTAGTGAACATATAGAAAGAACACTATGCATTCCATATTACTTTGAACTGTGGCTTCAGGTCAATTAGTGAAACCTGAAGAGCACTTAACAGAACAGAGGGTTTTTCTTCGCGTCTTTTATTATTTATTTGTTGTTTTTTTTATGAAAGAATCTGTTAACTGAATCTTGAGAGAGTAGCTTTCATAATATGTAATTAATTTTTATTTTTATTTTAAAACAATTCAGTGATATGACGGCCGCCATGTTGTTGTTTGCATCCGGAAAAAGGCGCAGATACATATTGTACACTTCTCCTTTCAATTAAATATCTATATATGGTAATAGATATACTTCTGTAGGGTCCCCGAAAATGTGGTTTCAAAAGTAAATAAAACCAAAGTTAAGAGTAACAAATGTTTTTGTTTCTTGCTTTTGTAGTTCATATGTCATGCTGTGTTGTGGCCTACAGAGTGCAAAATTCATCTCGTGATTCATGGCATTTGCAGATTTTACTGACATAACGACAGTACAAATTGCAACGTTAAACGTTCCTTATGTGACGTCATTTTAGTGTCTTACTGAGTGACTGACAAACAACACACTACTGTATGATGGTGTAAGTGTTTAAAACAGGTGACACCTCTAAGCGGTCTTTGGCCCTCTTTCGGGGAAATAACTTCGCACACTAATGTAAGACCAATCACTATTTGAAAACAACTAAAAATATGTTTTAGTGAGAAATGCTGGTACTTATATGGGGCATGTCTAATTTCGTTTACCGATGGGTCCGTCACGTGCTTCTCATTAACACGTGAAAGTAGAAACAGAAATACTTGGATAAATAGAAAACTTATTTATTAATTAATAAGAATAGCCAGCTTGAGGATTATATATAAAAACGAATGGTTACAATATGGCGGTTGAAAACGTGACGAACCAATCGTATGACCTTGGCGGATTGTGCTGGCCTTAAATTTATATTCATATTGCTATATATTAGCATATATTAATGTGTGTGTTATTTGTTTTTAACTATTTATATATATATTTGTGAATAGCAGATGAATGTCATTTAGTTCACTTGCCTTGAAAAAAATGTCAGAAAGAAAAGATTAAGAGTTAAGTCTTAAGACATAATTCGTGTTTTAATAAACATCGTCGAATCTAGACGAGGGAAGTATTCAAACAAACATGTGAAAAACGACACAGTCCCCGAGTTCATAATAGATCAATAATTTCACTTGCAAAAGTACGAGCACATTCAGAGTTCTACCACCTGCTTTTGGTTTTAAAAAAAATGTAAACTGTGTTAATTAGTATATATTTACGTTGATGATTTTATACCAAATAATTTCAGTTTATAACTGATCGGGTCGTCCCTTAGTCTCTCGTAAATTAAGCTACAGCAGAAAGAAAAAAAAACTAATATAAAGTTTCATTCTTAACATTACAAAATACCCAGGATCAAAACAAATATTAGCATCAGAAATTAAAATAACCCGACGAGCGCTTTGCTAAAGAGCTGGGTTATTTGGGTTTCTTTTATAATAAGATTTCATACATACAAGTTGTTAGAATTTAAAAACGAATAAACACTGTGAACTAGTCTTCAAAAAATCTTTATTTTAAACTTGGTAGCTGTTTATGACCATGAATTCGAATGAATCAGAGACATACATTTAGTGTTAGGAAATTCATAAGCTAACAAACAGTACGGTAAACATTAGTGTTGTTTACGGTTAAACTCTCCGAAAGTTGGCGAAATATTAGAAACTGATAGGCCTAAAATGTATGATAAAAATAACCTATTAATCAAATTGGTACACATTTTAAATCGTAACTATTTATTATTGTGGTTTAAAATGTGTATCACTTTTATTAATTATATGAGTAAATCAATAAAAAATCGTGTAAACTCCATATGTATTTTACCGATTGCGTTTTGAGTCCGTTTTACTTCACCAAGTAGTGACCTAAATTAATTTAGGTTTATGAATAATATTGTGACCTTTCGTCGAGTTCGTTATTCAAAATTATACAGCGAACCAACTGTTTAATGATTGTATATATGTGTTAAAGATTTCGTATCTTTTTCACCAGAGATGAAATTGAAAAGAGAATCTGTGACGTAAAGGCCTAATGTATTTTTTTATTATCCCTAACCTCTGTTGTGGACTGCAGTTTTCCCTATGGCATGGCCAGGTGGTTAGGGTGCTCGACTCGCAATCTGAGAGGCATTATAACGTTACGATCAATCCCACTATTCGTTGGTAAAAGAGTTGGCGGTGGGTGGTGATGACTAGTTGCCTTCCTTATAGTCTTACACTGCTAAATTAGGGACGGCTAGCGCAGATAGCCCTCGTGTAACTTTGCGCGAAATTCAACACAAACAAACAAACTTATCATCATCCAGACACAATCTGCCAAGTTCTGGTTTTGAAAATAAAGTTGGTGGGATAGTATCTTATTGAAGATAAGATATAAAATTACATTTTTACACGATTCCTTTTGAATACTAAGTGGAAAAATTAATAGGAATGACAAAATAAGTTTGCAGCCTACGTGATTTTTATCACAAATTAAGACCTATTGGTAATAGTTGTGTAGTAACCGGGTTTTTCACTGACATACATTAAATATAAATCTTGCTTCATCCAAGAAATGTAAAACAAAGTAGTGTTCAGCTACTTCAATATTAATTCCGTTTATTCGGGTATCAACGGTAAGTAGTTTTTCCAGTATAATTACGATTCTACTATAGAATTCTTTGAAGTAAGTTTTCCTTGCCTATCTCGTCAACTGTTTGAAACAGTAAAAATTATTAATTGTTTCTACAATAAAACATCCCTAGCTTTACTGTGAATCTTTGTGCCTGTAAGTTATCGCTTCATTTCACGCGGGAAATCACCTATTTATTGTTTCTCAAATTGCCATAAAAACCTAGCAATACAGTTTTTAAAAGGAACTAGAAAGCCCTTTGTTTTTAATTAAACCAGCGTAGTCGAAACTATATTGGTAGACTCTTAATTGCATTTAGCTGTCACATATAGTGAGTTACACAGTGATCCAGTATTGTTTAAGCTATAGAATACACGTTTCCCAGAAAACCCGATCATACGAATAACGTGTTTACGGAACATGTTATGAAGTATTTGATTAAAACAAAGAGAGCAATTTTTAAGTTTTTTTTTTGTTTTGTTAATGTTTATTACAAAAAGAATGATAATTTTGTAAAATATATGTTTTAGGCCAAACGATCGAATTTATTATTTGATGTTTGTGTGTGTGTAATAATGTTTTGGGTAAGTTTTAATATGGTATCTTGCATCTCCCACTGAGATACAATAAATGTATATTTTTCTACAAGTACTCGTTAAAAAAAAATCTAGCAATAAATTTAGCATATATAAAGTAGTTTACAATTCAAGAACATTCAGTAAATATCAACTTTTTTTTTTCGATATTCAGCTGCACCAGCTGGTGCATGTTATGAGGTAAACATTATTTGTTATACTAACCAAGGTTAAATCTGATGGACAAGGGACTTTTTGGTCTATCTAGACTGCCCCGTTCATTTTATTAAACTAAAATAAAAGTAAAATACTCAAAACCAGTTTTTCTCATTCAAACAATTATCAAACCTTCCCTTAATTAAACTCCCTTAAATTAATTTCGTGCACCACATATGAAGACCACCCATTCCAAAGACCGACCACCCTCTCAGGAAAATAGAGCTGGTCTTAGCTGAAGATGACTCCTACCCTGCCAAAATTCATATTTGTGTCCCCTAGTCTTACCATTCTCACTATTAAGTTACGAATTTGCTCTTTTATTCACCTGTTTTTTAAATGTTTATAACATTAGGTTGTTTGGTTATCTCTGTTGACCCACAGTGAAACTATAAAACTTTGACTGATAAGGGTTTTATACGAGAAATTTTGAAACGAATTTGTGTATTCTTCACACTGTAAAATTCGCATGAGATAACTTTTGAACACGCATAGCAGTGCTGCCACCTGGTAGGGGTAATCATACGTATTTAGCTACACCAGCTTTATCAATACGTGAAAGTTTTCATTGAAAATGTTTACTGCACAGTGTAAATACGTAATGAATCGCATGAAGGTCGTCTGACGTTAATGGTACGTGATGTAAGATATGCATCGTAGTTTGAAACAAAGTTACGCGTGCAGTTTACGTGAAGCTGAGAACATAACTTCATTCTGTATACTGTGCATAAACTTTTTTTTTTGACGGGAGGGGATTAATTTTTCTAATGAATGGTTTATATTGGCGGTATAATAGTTAATGGATAACTGAGTGGAGCTCGTGTTTTGCGTAAATAGGCTTAATTAAATATGTAAATCTCAGTTCAGAATCATTGTTAATAAAGGGGGGGGGGGTGGAGCATGAACACAACGCGTTGTCCTATTACCTTGTGAAGGAAAACGCCTTATAAATAAGACCCCTCCCCCACGCGGCTAATCTAAGGCCGCCTACCAAGTTTGTCCCTGTTAGCCTCAAAACTGTGGGGGAATTCGCAGCCAACCTAATGCACAGTATGCATTAATATAGAAGTATTCTAAATAATAACGTTTCACGGTGCTTGTTGGTGGCACGTGGTTTTACATTGACTTAGAATTAAGCTCATGTTGTGGAAACTAAAACGAAAACATAATTAGCGGTGTTCAAATATAAGTCGCCTTTAAAAGTTATTGTAAAATGTTTCCTTAAACGATTATCATCGCAAAATGTCTTGCTAAAATCATTTGTGCGGGTAAATTTTCTGTCGTGCCAGTGTTGGGTGTTGACGGATAGACCAAACAAAAGAACGACAGGTTGTTTTGTGTCCGTACCTTGCTAGTTGAAGATATAGCCAGGAAACACTTAAAGACCTAAAAATCCATTTGATAAATTTGAAATGATATATGTTAAAACTTTGAGGTGAAACAACAAACAAACAAAGAGTAAATTGGTGGGGTTAATGTGAATTTACAAATATCTTACATAGAGGTGTCCTGTTCGTTAAATGTTTTACTCATAAACGGAAAATTACACAGGGGTGGGATGAAGTAGGTGACCCACTAGAGACGGATGTTGTGACACATTGAGCTGGTGTTTTTGATATATCGTCATGCGGCACGTGCACAGACACGCGTTTCTCAATAACCAAGTTCGACATTGCTTAAATCTTTAAAAGCACCAAGCTGGAGAATTGGGACAGTTTACTTTTATAGACTATTTTTGATGTTCAAATTATACAATGAAATATTTTATTTGAAATATAGAAAGTTAAATACAATGGCAGATTGATTACACCAGGTTTTTCTAAGTGAAACGTTCCAATACTTGGAAATATATAGAGCTAAATTTGCTAGAATACTGACAGAGTAATTGAAAATAATATTACTCTGGTCTGTTTGAAGAAGAGAAATTACAACCAGTCTGTTATGTAGTACGCATGCGTTAAACTGCGAGACTAGTTATGCATTAGTAATCAGTTTCAACCACCATATTTTGATACTAATCTGGTGATTTAACGTTATACTGTATAGTCTTCTATATATCAGTCATCCGACTTGGTAAATGTATTAAAAACTATTGGAGTTCATAAAGAAACCCATCGCCACAAAAAGGTCCGTCAGTTTCGTCAAAAACATTTGGATTGGTAAAAGGATATGGGGGAAGAGTGCCCACGAGCCATGCTTCGCGTTGCAGCCATTTGGAGAGTGGTCGAAACCAGATACAACCTCAATTTCACGAAGGAAAAGACACTCGTAAAGCGGTGGCAGCACACTGTCTCGGCATGTATTAGTATATACAGGTACAGTTAGAGAGAACTTGGGATGGTAATTCGTAGTCTCGTGGCCAACAGGGAGTGGACTAGCCAAAATGGCCGCCTGATGTTTTAAAATCCTGTATTTAAGATGTGCGAAAAGCTTTGAGAATATACTTAACAGTCCGAAGTTCAACTCCAAACGGTACTGAAACTGGATGGACTACAACCACCTTATTGATGTGTATTAATCTCTCCTTTTAAATTAAGGAAATCCGTGTCGATGTACGACTTGTATTGGGTGATCATAAAGGATTTTAATCATTTAATCTATGGTACCAAATGCGATCATGCTCATGTTTGTTTGCGTAATAGATCACATGACTAGTCATCTGACTTATTTTGAAGAAAAATGAAATCAGAGTTGTCAGGGATACTTTATTTTATAACAGAACTTGTGCCTTGACACGTGTTTTATGTAAAACATGAACGTTATTTCAAGTCGTGTAAATGATGTGAGTAAATTAATATTTTGTCGTTATTAAGTTGAGACTTTGTTGATTTTTGTTAGGGCTACCTTTTTCAATCGTCAGTTTGTTTTATGTTCTTTGGTAGATTCGCATATGGACAACAGCCTGGTGTCATTATGGACAACAGCCTGGTGTCATTATGGACAACAGCCTGGTGTCATTACTTTTTATTTAATGTCCGTTGGATAGAGAAAAAAGAATATAATAAAAAAATATGTGGCTATAAACAACAATAACAACAAAAAAGTATAAAATTTGTAAGGTGTTTTATTTGAAGAAATGTTTTTCAAGATGTTTCTTTCTGGCGAAGATCGATGTTGTACCATTAAATTATTTGACCCAAGGCTGGACATGCAAATATGTAATGTCATAATTCTGTAACAGGAACCAATGAAATCACAGAAGTGTAATTCTTTCATTGTGTGGGCTTGGCGGGTTCGAATCCCCGTTACCAAGCATCCTCGCCCTTTTAGCCGTAGAGGCATAATAATGTGATATACAATCCCACTATCCGTTGGTAATACAGTTGGCGGTAGGTGGTGTTGACTAGCTTCCTTCCCTCTATAGCCTATCACTCCTAAATTAGGGGCAGCTAGCACAGATAGCCCTCGTGTAGCTTTGCGCGAAATTCCAAACATATTATTTCATTGTGAAGTAAGGTGAACTTCAGGAACACGACCAAACCTTAGTAATAAAGGATATTCACACAAGCATAACAACAGAACAAATTGAAAGTGAACTCGAGGAACACGACCAAACCTTTGTAATAAAGGATATTCACACAAGCATAACAACAGAACAAATTGAAAGTGAAATCCAGGAACACGACCAAACCTTTGTAATAAAGGATATTCACACAAGCATAACAACAGAACAAATTGAAAGTG
>NW_013670962.1:0-1458 GCF_000517525.1 Limulus polyphemus | reverse complement strand
AACACGACCAAACCTTTGTAATAAACGATATTCACACAAGCATAACAACAGAACAAATTGAAAGTGAACTCTAGGAACACGACCAAACCTTTGTAATAAACGATATTCACACAAGCATAACAACAGAACAAATTGAAAGTGAACTCGAGGAACACGACCAAACCTTTGTAATAAAAGATATTCACACAAACATAACAACAGAACAAATTTAAAGTGAATTCGGACTCGGAAACATAAAAAAATATACAAAAACAGAACGAATTATCTCCAACAAAACACAAAAACATGATTAAAGTATTCACACAAAATATCCAGAACATGATATCGGAAGGGGTATCATTATTACACACATATGAATCCCAAGATACCCTCTGCTATCAGAGGTTCAAAGTTGAAAACACCAAAACACTGGCAATCGTTGTAACCTAGTGTTACAACTGCCAACGATATGTGCATGTAGCGGCGGCGTGTAAAGCTTCCCCTCGCTGTGTGGATTGTGGGGGAGAGCACAGAAATTCGGACTTCTCTAAAGAACACACAGAACCAAAATGCTGTAACTGCCAGCAACACCCAGACAAGGGATGTCCCAAGTATAAGGACATCCAACACAAACCTTTAATATACAAAACAATTCCAATCCAAATGAAACACACACGGAATTTGAGAAAAAATCCTACTACCGACACCAAAAACTACAGAAACCAGAACCACTAACGTACAGACTACAACTTAGACAAACACAAGATCAAGAAACGCATAAACAAAAACAAATGAAGCAAACAACCTCAACCCACAAGCATTAGTACACAACAACAGAAACAACATACAAGTCGTGAACAAACAGTAAACCTAATTACAGATACAGTTAAAAACGCTTTATTTGAATTCGTACCATAAAATCAATATGTCTGTATCACATTATTCATTACAAACAACACTTCACACCATTACTACACACTTCACACCATTACTACACACTTCACACCATTACTACACACTTCACACTATTACTACACACTTCACACCACAGAACAAAACTACACAAGGTAGAAAAGCAAACTAACCATCCAAACCCAGACTATGTAATACTAGAAACTAACCATCCACACCCGGACTGTCTAATACTAGAAGCTAACCATTCACACCCAGACTGTCTAATACTAGAAACTAACCATCCACACCCAGACTGTCTAATACTAGAAACTAACCATCCACACCCAGACTGTCTAATACTAGAAGCTAACCATCCACACCCAGACTGTCTAATACTAGAAACTAACCATCCACACCCAGACTGTCTAATACTAGAAACTAACCATCCACACCCAGAATGTCTAATACTAGAAGCTAACCATCCACACCCAGAATGTCTAATACTAGAAGCTAACCATCCACACCCAGAATGTCTAATACTAGAAGCTAACCATCCACACTCACTGTCTAATACTAGAAGCTAAC
>NW_013670961.1:65358-68826 GCF_000517525.1 Limulus polyphemus | reverse complement strand
TAGGGTTGATCTCATTGAATACATATTTATTTTTAATCACTAACTAAAACCTAAATGAAGTTATAGGGTTGATCTCATTGAATACATATTTATTTTTAATCACTAACTACAAACCGAATCAAGTTATAGGGTTGATGTAGTTGAGCACATTTTTATTTCATAATAACTAACTAAAACCTAAATGAAGTTATAGGGTTGATCTCATTGAATACATATTTATTTCTAATCACTAACTACAAACTGAGTCAAGTTATAGGGTTGATCTAGTTGAGCACATATTTCTTTTTTAATCCCTAACTACAAACCGAATCAAGTTATAGGGTTGATGTAGTTGAGCACATTTTTATTTCATAATAACTAACTAAAACCTAAATGAAGTTATAGGGTTAACCTCATTGAATACATATTTATTTTTAATCACTAACTACAAACCGAATCAAGTTATAGGGTTCATCTAGTTGAATACATATTCATTTTTTAATGACTAACAACAAACTGAATCAAGTTATAGGGTTGATCTAGTTCAGCACATATATATTTTTTAATAATTAACTACAACCTGAAAGAAGTTATAGGGTTGATCTATTTGAGCACATATCTTTTTTTAATGACCAACTACAAACTGCATCAAGTTATAGGGTTGATCTAGTTTAGTACATATTTAGTTTTTAATGACTAACTACAACCTAAATTGAGTTATGGGGTTGATCTAGTTTAGCACGTAGTTATTTTTATTAACTAACTACAACCTGAATTATGTTATAGGGTTGATCTATTTGGGCACATATCTTTTTTTAATGACTAACTACAACCTAAATCAAGTTATAGGGTTGATCTAGTTGAGTGCATATTTATTTTTTAATGACTAAATACAACCTGAAAGAAGTTATAGGGTTGATCTATTTGAGCACATATTTATTTTTTTAATGACTAATTAAAAACTGAATCACGTTATAGGGTTTATCTAGTTGAGCATATACTTATTTTTAATGACTAATTACAAATTAAATCAAGTTATAGGGTTGTACTAATTTAGCACATACTGTTACGTATTACAATTTCTAATAGCCTGACACTGAGTTAAATTGTAATTTAGTTTTACTAATTAAATAGATGCCAATATGTATCCAATTTATTATATTTGCCAACAGGATTTATACACACCGTATTCTTTTTTAATACAAATATATTCTAATACACAACCAATAATAAAATTTACAAATACTTATCACAAACAATGATTTATATACAAAAGTTTTATAAACTTACAAGCAATGTAAAGTCTTCTTTCTAATATGGAACTTCCTTGATGTCTTATCGAGGGTTCACGATGAGAGAGTTAATTTCGAGTTGACGTAGGTATGGAGCTAGCTAGCTTTATGGGACTGGCTGATCACACGCCGATTACAGGTCGACCTGTGAAAGTACTAATGTTCGATGTGAATCCATTGAAGTTGAATGGTTTATAATGTTTGAAATTTATAAATAATCCTGTTCAAATATCTGAAGTTTTCCGATTGATAAGCATTAATCACAATTATAGCTTACGAAGTTTATAGTTTAACAACTATAGCGAGCAAATAACAGATACTTTTTTGGCGCGTCGCGTTGATTATATTTATAGACGAGAGGAGAGTTCCTTGAAATTTCAGTTTTACGTAATAATACTGACGCTAACACTAGCGATATTATAATAGATATATAATAATAAATCCGTCACACTACAAATTATAGGGTTGATCTAGTTGAGCATATATATATTTCAGCTTGGTATGGAAAGAAACAGGTTATATCAAAAAGAAATAGGAAATACTTCAACGAAACTAAAAATATATCAAACTTTAGTTCAAATTTCAGCATGGAAACATGTTATACTAAAGAAATTGAACTTGGCTATTAAATTCAAACGCTTAGCAGTTAACATGGTGTTACTTACAGTTGAAATAGCTTGGATTAGTTAACGGATTTCTGAATCCGGCTTTTCTTCAGCACAATTATATATTAATTGCACTATGACACATTTAAACTTGGCTCGTGCTCGCCATAACATGTGTAAGTAGAATTATATTCAATATTGTTCAATGGTAATGATGCCCACTATTAATGACTAATTACTTTACACTTTCACACCTCAAAATACTATTTTTTTATTTTTTGTAAATCTCAATGGATTAACTAACAAATTTAATCAGTTATTTTATTTAAATACTACAAATGTGATGGAATTAACCTTTTTTGCTATAAATATATATATATCATATTTGGATATACACAATATTAAAGACTGTTGGTGAAGCATTAAAATCTAGTTTTTTAATTTTGTAGAAGTCCCAAAATATCTTACATAAACAACTTAACGGCTAGATGATACGGTGTATTGAAATTTAACTAGTTATAAGGATCTTTTAAAAATATTTGAACATTTTGTATGAAGTTTTCAGTTTAAGCCTAAAAATCCCTTTTATCTTTAATGAAAAGGTCATATGGTTACCAACTTTCCACACTTTGTGACTTTAAGCTTAACGTTCACCTTGCTCCTTATTTTCAATGTTTCTATTTCCGGAAAGTTTCTACAATCATTTAGGTCATCTCTTCACAGTGTACCAATCATGGTCTGTGGTTGTTACTTCATTTAATCTAATATTACGTATACATTGTCGTACTCACACGTTTAGTCTTCTGTGGAAACCCGCAGGGTTCGACGAGTCGAACAAGTAAGACCGGCAAGGGCAGCGGCCCCACTCTGTGAATGCCTCGTATATCTCGTCTGTGCCAGTCAGGTGCATGGTTTCTGGGTTGACATTGTTATTCCCCCTGTCTCCTGCCAGAGGCTAACTAACGGTATCATTCTGAAGAATCACTTCTTCATTCGTCAAGTGCTAAGTTAGTTTGATAACGCTGTAGTTTGCTTGACACTGCGTGTGTGTCTAAACTTAAGAGCACGAATTAAGAGTCTCGATTGTCAACATTGTGTTTAATTATTATTTTTATTGACTTGCGCACTAGGATGGTATGCATGATAAATTCGGCGAAATATTAGGGGATTGAAAATCCAGCAGGTTTTCTCTTACACTTACATGCTAAAACTAAAAAGGGTTTGGTCTTCTAGAAATTCATTTCCGTCCAAGAAGAATTCGTCATGGTGACTTCGGCCTTTTGGGTAAGTTTTCATATTGTCGCAATAATATCAATTTGAAAAACATAAAACCTGTTAGGGCTGTCGATTCTCCATAGTTTTTTATGTGTAACTCGTAATAAATCGTGTTCTGTGTAAACTAATGCTCGTCTATGTTACTGTTGTTCGTTAAAATTAGAGAAAATATATCTTATACTTTTATAGCAGAAAGTACAAAATAGTTATCAAACTCCACCTCAACTGGGCTATCGAAAATGTTCAAGTTAGAAAACCGACACTAAACAATAAAGATAAATAAAAGCACAATGATAGCCTTTTCCAAATGGAAAACT
>NW_013670961.1:60473-65032 GCF_000517525.1 Limulus polyphemus | reverse complement strand
AACGTTTCAACAAGGTTTTGTCATCATTACCCATTCAAGCCGTCTCCAACCATTATTAGTCTCAAAGTGGGTTCCTCGTCATCGAATACTAAATGTAGAAATATCAGGAAATAATAGATAAGAAATAGTTGTGTGGAGTGGTATTTTACCGAAGTATGACCGTACCTAGAATTTCGTAAGCCCAAAACTGAGTAATAGTAATATTCTATGGTGATTTGCTACGCTATATACTTAAATTTTGTATTGTTAGGTTTCAACAACGACACTTGTCTGATTCAACTTTATCAAATGTATATATGAAATATAAAGTTTTTCTACATAGACGGCATTTTGCGCCCAAAAAAAAATGTTCTTTTATTTGCAAAGATTATATTCAAACAAATTTCGAAATTTTAGAATAATTCATTTTCACCAGTAAAAACACGTTAATTCAAATGAAACAATTGCACTGAAAGTTAAATAAACATTTATGGTTCTTAATGTATTATATAATAGTAATAGTTAGGATTAACTGTACAAACACACATCTATATATACGTTTAGTTTCTTAATTACAATCACTCTACAGTACTTTCATTTTCACAGGATGTTAAAACATATTCACACATAATAATCTGATGTATTTAAAATTTTTGGGACCTCGCGTGAAGTGTTATATGTTTTGCTTTATTTTATACAGTTGCCACACTTAAACTACAAAATAGTGCTGTTACCTGATGATGTATAACTAACGCTCTAATTCACAAAATTATCAAATTCTTCTTTGAAGCCTATAAGTTTGATAGGTGATGTTTAATACCTTGTGTGTTTCCATAACTAGCATATATTAAACTTTAATGCCTTGATCTTTTGTGTACAAATAATATTTCAATTATCACTGCAACACAATTAAGAGTTTATTGTGAATGTGTACTATGAAAATAGAAAAATAATCAATCCCAAAAAAATCAAGAGTACGGTTAGAATAAAAAAGACTTCGAACTAGCCTAAATAACAGATTTTTCTCAAAGTACTGTTCTGTCGTTGAGCGGGTTCGTTTGGATTGTTTGATAAAAATAATGCAAGTCTACGTAATGATAACAAATTAATTTATTTCTTAAATAACATTTACTACAGGCTATATTTATTTGTAGACCTAATTTACTTATAAACTTACATGTATAATACCTCGACTAAATCCGCTAATTAACTGACTGTTAATGAAATCGTAAACAAATAATCTTTTTCTCTCTCTCCAAGTTACTAAAAGATACTGAACTGATAAACTCACTAATACTTCAATAATTCATTGGATATTTTTTGACCTCTCATTAACTCACTACTTCTCTTATTTATATTGTATCCTTGTTTCTATATACTGCCCGAAATTTTTAGAATTGTGCCACGTGTCCTCTAGTTAGCAAATGTCTAAATTAAAATATAACTTACAACAGTATTGTCAGAATGAAAATAATCCAAAACAATCAAAACTACTGTCAAACTAAAAATAATCCAAATGAACCCAAACAACAGCTTACTTCCGAAATACTGCCAGAATAAAAATAATCCAAATCAACGTAAATAATTTAAACTAGTATCAGGATGAAAAGAATCCAAATTAGAAGGTTGGTTTACAAATATTGCAACTGCCCCTGGAATCATGGGAATTTGTATCTCAGCTGTCAGAAAGCAGAACAATAACCTTTCTTCAGTGTATTCACCTCTCCGCATTTTTACCCCGTTGAACAATTTCAGGGCAATATGACAAGTATAAGTAACTGACTTTGGGAGTTTATTCAAACTTACAAATGTGTTGTTCTGGTGACCAGGTTTTACGATCTGAATCTCCAGTAATAACGTATCGCGCCTCATAGAATTGAAAATTATTCTTGCACACTTCCGGGTATCACCAACTAGCAGTAAACTGTTATAAGGTGACGCAAGGAGCAGTTGGTCGTATGTACCCGAAATGTTGATCTAAAAAATTTATATAGTTATCCCTTTAGTAATATTTATTGTTATTTCTTTTTTGATTTATGGTGTTGATGTTTTCTGAAATATTTTGGTACGCTATATTTAATGAGAAAATAAGGTAAAATATTGAGAAGAAAGGAAAAAGGAAAAACTAATTAAACCTTCATTAAAAGACGGGTATTTATTTTCTTGAGATTTGTATCAATCATTGTTCGATATTCTACATTATTACTGAACTCAGTGTTAATTATGTACTATTTTCCAGGAAATGTACCTTAATAGTTTTGATTAAAAAATGAGAAGAAAGAAAATAGCTAATCAGCTTCTGCGTGTATGTTAAACCTTAGAATGACCTGCTGTGGTAAAAGGGTACCTCGCCTGTTTATTATTATTATAATTCATTTTTATGTTAGTTTTTCTGAGGTCTTGGCAAAGGGCCAAACCGGCAGTTACAGAAACAATATCAAAAACTTGTCAGGTCAGTACTTTTGCGTTCCGGAAACCTTGAACCTAGAGACTACATGTATTGGTTAAATAACTGCCTCAGTTCCCGTACATCAAACACGACAGGTGGCGTTTGTGACGTCATAACTGATTCCACTTGGTGTCATCTGGAATAAACGATTCTAGGTTATGCTCGGGTGTGTTATAGATGGTATTTGTAAAAAAGTATGTATATATATTAGGAAGTAGCTTAATATTTGTATAAAATTGGAGGTTCTCAAACTGTAGTACGTAGAGTTAATGTCGATGTTGCCCGAAAAAAAGCAATGTAAAAATTATAAAACTTGTAATGAGCCTAATTTGAGCTTTCTGCTTACTTACATATACTACTCTCCATACTTCTTGACTCGCTCTCTGCCTGCATACACTCGCTAGTGTTTTCTTCCCTTGAAATTTACAAAGATCGCACCAGGCATTTTTCAGTTGTGCGAGAAAAAAGCAATCGCATCCTTCCCATTTAAAGAGTAAGTGTTAAAAATATTTGATTTTACTACTATGTTTTTGTTGTTGTTTTGTTTAATGAGTTCTGGGCTTGTGCTTAGAAAAAAAAAGTTCAAACAAAAAAAGTGATATGCGAGCCTGAAAAGTTTAAGAACCACTGGTATATATTTTCTGCTTGTTATGTCTCCTAAGAGAGAGATAATGTTTTTCTTTTGTTTCTTCTTCCAAACACTTTTGAATCGACCACTATTCTTCATTTCTCGGCAGACTGACCTGAAATTGGTAGGTTTATACCTTGGTCCAATATGCCCAAAGGTCTTCTTAGTTTGTTCGTATTTTCATTTAGGTTGCTTTAAGGATTTTTGGGATGAAAGGTCAAACAACCCAAAAATTTATATTTTGGGGCTTTTGTAGGGTCATATTTACAGCAATCACGATGTAAGTTGGCTCAAATATAAATTTGCATGCGCCCAACACATTGGCTTAAAAAAAGTTGAATTTGCCAATTTTGAGTCTTTTTAGGGGGAGGGGGGAGTCAAAGCTCACAAAAAAAGAGCATAATTATGGAGGTTTTGGTCCTTTACTTAACCTTGTTTCGGCTAACTTGCATGGAATTTGGTACAAAGATACTTTTCTACAGACAATACACATTGACAAACAAAGATGGTGGACTTGCCCATTTTCAATAATTATAGGAAGGTCAAGATACCACTATAAGCATAATTAAAGGATTTTGACAATTGTTCCACCGTATTTCGGCCAATTTACACAGGATTTGGTACAAAGATATTTTTTTACAGGTCCCAAACAGAGATATAGAAAATTTTGGAATTTTTATCTTTTGTTCAATTTTTCAGCGAGGAAAACGCAATTTTGGGGTTTTTCGTGAACTATTCATGTGTATGTCAACCAACTTACATGGGATTTCGTACAAAGATACCTTCTTGCAGTACCCAAGCAGTGATATAGACAGTTTTCTATTTTTCTCTATTTTTCACGATTTTTATGGCGTCAAAATTGGCCACGTTTGGGATTCCATGGTGGAGACATGTTACATTCGCTCGCGAATGTGGGCCTGTTTAATTGAGATCGTATTTTTCACTCGCACTACTTTATGACAAAAAATTAATAGAAAAACGCGTCAGCTATCCGAACAGTTGTTTGCTTCATTTGAGCGCAAAGCTACATAATGGAGTATTTACACTGTGAACATCGTGGGTATCAAACCTCGAATTTTACCGTTATAAGTCCGCAAACTTACCGCTGAGCCACGGCAGGGCTTATCAGGACAAAATATTTTGCACTTTTTTTTATCAAAAGAGTTTTCACTATATGGTGTCCTTGGTTGTTTCAAAATTTCTATATTTCCAAATACAGTGAGCAATGACCCATGAAATTAAGATGTTTTTGTCTTATTGATTTAGGTGTACCTATTGAAATTTCATGCTCTTCACAGATTAAACTGTAAATATGAAATAATCTTTGATAGATTGTTTAGGCAGAGTATTAATGATGAAACTAAGTTGAATGGACGGCAACTGCTTTTGTAGAAACACAAGTGTAGAGAACGACGTTTCGAAAGTCTTCCGCCCTTCGTCTTCAGACGGAAGACTTTCGAAACGTCGTCCTCTACGCTTGTGTTTCTACAATAGGCAGTTGCC
>NW_013670961.1:59343-60431 GCF_000517525.1 Limulus polyphemus | reverse complement strand
TATATATATATATATATATATATATATATATATATAATTTTAAACAAAATATGCTTAGAATGAAATATTTTGCTGCGTATTATTTAAACGTGATATTCTGAGACCACTTTTTGTTTAAATCATCTTTAAGATTAGGAACTTTCGGTAGTCACGTCCTATTCCCAGTATGTTTATATACTGCAAATTTGTGCCAAGTTTCTAAACTTTGATCCAAAGAAATCTGGTATTTTAATCTAACATTTCTGGTCAACATTAAATGTTCATTCTTAAACAATATACTTGCATTTGCATATTTAATAAGTTAAACCCTTTACCATTTCAAAAGATTATACAAAATTATTACAGTGGAAGTAATTTTTTGGTTTGTTGCTTCGTGTTCAGCGTAAACTTTTATAATAAGATGAATCGATTTACAAGTACATTTAAAATAATCTACAAGTTGGCTTTGCGCTTAAAAAACAAACTGCACTAAAATGTGATGCTTCATCGCCTTTCAATGATAAAAATGATCATTTACACCTTTAAAATTTACGGCTTATCGAGAAAATAGAAACGTTATCAATCTCGTTGAAAGCTTCCGCTATAATTGTTTTGTATGTGCTGTATCTTAAGTAAAGTCTGTAGCAGTTGTTTTATTTCAGTGTGAGCATTGTGTTTAATCCTACAGTACTTTCGTGGGGAACTAATAAAGAGGTTGGAATATTTTTGACACTTAAGGTTGTTGATTTACATGGTTTTTCTTCTTTCTTTTGTTGAACTTCGCGCAAATCGACTCGAGGACTTTCTGCGCTAGTCGTCCCTAATTTTTGAACTGATAAACTAGAGGGAAGGAAGCTAGTCAACACCATCCACCACCTACTCTAGAGCTACCTTATATCGACGAATAGTGGGTGATCATCACATTATAACGCCCACACAATTTAAAGGACGAACATTTTTGGCAATAGGTTTGGATCCCGCGACGCACATATTGTGAGTTGAACGTCTTCATCACCAGAATATATCAGGCTTTCTTTTTTTTTTTTTCAATAATGCATTGAGCAATAATGATCCACTTTATTTTGTAACCCTCATCCATTATTTATATT
>NW_013670961.1:55735-58383 GCF_000517525.1 Limulus polyphemus | reverse complement strand
TAAGTTTAGCATAACAGCAAATGTACAACGTTTCGACAAGGTTTTGTTATCATCAGGTACTTATATTAAAGTTTTTCTTCATTACCCATTCAAGCCGTCTCCAGCCATTATTAGTCTCAAAGTGGGTTCCTCGTCACCGAATTTGTATGGTATTATTGTCTACCTCCCTTATAGGCGGTTTAAAACTTGGGACAGCTCTACCTGAACTGTTAAGGTCTCTGGCCTGGCCTGGCCGTTTAGCCCACGTGTGCGTAAGTGTTCTTGCATTATATCGTAATAAAAAACTGCCCCCTCCCCCAGTGGCACAGCGGTATGTCTGGAGCTTACAACGCTAGAAACCGGGTTTCGATACCCGTGGTGGGCAGAGCACAGATAGCCCATTGTGTAGCTTTGTGCTTAACTTCAAACAAACAAATGTAATAAAACTATATACATAGATTAAAAATTACATTTCTGCTGATTTTCAAATCTCAATTCGTAGTGCATAAAATCGTTTGATATTAAAATATTCATTTCTTTATTTGCCACGTATTTGTATTAATTGCCATAGTTTTGTTTCGATAAAGTATTATATTATCAACTCTTTGAGTTTAGGAATGAACAGGCATTGTAGCATAAAAACAAACAGATGAATGAAAGTCATGAACGGCTGTCGCAATGTATACTCGCATCAAAGAAACCTACACGAAAAGATAAGGGGACAAAACTTGTTTCAGGCCACCCACGTTTCTGATTGTAATCTACCCTTCTGGAAGAAAAAACCTGAAAATTCTCTTCTAACCGCATGTCTTCCAGTTTCTCTAAGACCTTTTGAATACTTTACGATAAAGTCACGCAATCATTAAGAACAATAAGAGAATTAAAAGCAGGAGCTTTGCACTACAAAACTTAGAATTAAATCCTGATAACTAATGTTGTTAGTTAACAAATCCTGTTAACTAATGTTGTAACTAAATCCTGATGTATATTAACATGCATAGTGCAATAACACATAACCTGTTAACTGTGTTACATTGTTTTTAAAAATGAACATCTTGAGATAACTTTCCTAGCAAGAACTTTGTTTAAACTGCTTTGATTGTTTTTTCTTTTAATATACTGCAGAGATTGATTTAAGTCTATCAACTACCTAAACGAAATTTACAATTAACAAACGGCTATTATAACTTGAGTAGAACCAGGTACCGGTTTTCTCACTAATGATTTTTCTAATCTACAGCGATAATTTTTTTATCATTCAGTTAATAATCAGGTTAAAACTTAATGTTTTGCTTAGAATTTGCAGTTGCAACTGCTATACACCTTTTAAAAGTTAGCTTTTGGAAGACACTAGACATATTAGCAGAACATTTGTTGAAATGCGTGAGCTAGATCACAGAAATTTCAAAGTTATTGTAAAATTAGTTTGTTATGAATTTATCGTAAAATAGTGTAATTGTAACAGAGTAAGGTTTTTCTGATATGCTGGGGCCAGGCTTGGCCACGTGGTTTAGGACGCTTGACCCGCAATCTGTGGGTCGCGGGTTCGAATCCCCGTCCCACCAAACATGCTCGCCCTTTTAGCCGTGGGGGCGTTATAACGTGACGCTCAATCCCACTATTTGTTGGTAAAAGAGTTGGCGGTTGTGTGGTGATGACTAGCTTCCTTTCCTCTACTCTTTCACTGCTAATTTAGGGATGGCTAGCGCAGATAGCCCTCGTATAGTTTTGCACGAAATTCAAACAAACTGATGGGATGAGCAAGATCAATGCAAATCCTAAAATAAAGGGTCATACTGGAACAGAGTTTATTTAAGGCGTGAAAACAAACTTTATTATTATTTGTGACCATCATATTTCAAGTGTTAATTTGTGGGAATAAATTTACCTTTTATGTAGTTATATAAAACAATAATGAGTTACGAATCGTATTATTTAACCCTTTACGGGGGGGATCATTGATACTCGCTGATTTTGTTATTTTATTTTTTCTCACAGTGGAAATACTTTATAAAATTTCATGAAGCTTACTAAAGATTTACTAAATGATAGTTAGTTTTTACTCATTCCTAGACTTTTTTCTGTCATTTTTTTATCGTGTGAATTCCCGAAACTTTGTTGAGTGTGTGGGCGTGTGTTTGTTTCAGAGCAGTCAGATTAGGCTATTTGATGTTTCCGCCGAGGAGAATCGAACAACGAATTTTAGCTTGTAAGTCTGTAAACTTGTCATATAACAACATTTCTGTAGCTTTCAAACAAATATAATTTAACACAAAAATATTTTCAGGAATGAAAAGAACATCTGAAGAAACGATACAAAATTCTCGTTTCTGTATCTTGTTCCTAAGTCTTCTAAATTCCCACTTGTATTACCAGACGGGTAATTTTGGAGCACTTCTAGTCATAAAATCCAATTACTTATAGACAACCTGTTTATAAAATTATTCAATATTAATTTACGCTCTGTATTTATGAATCGTTTGTTTCGTTCACAGTTTTGGAAACAGCAGAACCAAACTTAGCAAGCGAAGTCGGGGTGGACCTGGGGGGTGTACTTATCTATATGGCGTAACTCTCACTCAGAGGAGCTAAAACGCATCCAGTACGTTATCAAGCATCACGGGGGGTCTTGGGATCCGATCCTGCCACCTTAGGTACCTTTAGAACTA
>NW_013670961.1:53688-55049 GCF_000517525.1 Limulus polyphemus | reverse complement strand
GTTTCCAACGAGTTAAGCACGAAACACAGGATTTTATCTTCAGTTTCTATTTGCTAACGATATCCTTCAACTCAGAAATAGATTCTTACACACAAATAAAATTGTTCATGGGTTCAATCTTAAAAAATGTGGCATCAATCATGTTCTAACAAAATCATGTTTTATCTGTTAACAATACACATCATTCAATAAACATCATCCCCGTATATATAGATTTTACACTGAAATGTATATCTTGCTGAAACACTCTGAGAGCATTGTGTGCTTGGTTCAATTACAAATTTTGCTTCAAAATTTATCAGCATTAACAATACGCCTATCATTACCATACATTAATTCGTTAGCCCTTTCAGAAAAAGTAAGTAGCCTACACTCATTGTCTATTTCCAGCAATTTGTCTTGTCTTACAAGATTAGGAAAATATTCTAAAATTGAAGGGTTTTTGTTTGTTTTGAATTTCGACCAAAGCTACACGAGGGCTATCTGCGCTAGCCGTCCCTAATTTAGCAGGAAGGTAGCTAGTCATCACCACCCACCGACACTTGAGCTACTCTTTTACCAACGAATAGCGAGACTGACCGTCAATTTATAACGCCCCCACGGCTGAAAGGGCGAGCATATATAGTGTGACGGGGATTAGAACTCGCGACCCTCAGATTGCGAGTCGAGCGCCCTAACCACCTTAATTATCTCATGCCGGGCCATAAAATTGAAGGAAAAGTTGTGGATCTAAAAAAGTAAGGTTTCGTGCTTTTATCCCGTAGGGGCTTCTGATCTTAAAAGTCAGTATAGTAAAAATTGTTACAATATGTGAAGATCATTAATTATCTTTGGTCATGTTTTGCAACAGATCCAATGTAACATATTTTGTAACTTTTTACTGCTAGGTACAATTGATTTAAAGGTAAATGATAATTTAGTATAATTAGGTCTATATTTTGAACATCATCCCACTGAAAAGAATCCGTTTTGAATAAATAACTCGACAATTTTTGTGAACAGAAATCCACTTTCGATATGTAATATACATATTAAAACATGTTCTCTTTGAAATATAATGTTGAATTCATTGAAGACAGTGAGAAAAAAGTAAAAAAGAAAAAAACGAAATATAACTTAGTAAAAGGATTTAATAATTCGTGTCATAAAACTGAGAAACATGCTACTTGTAAGCTAGATATCCGCACGAGAAATGAGCTCCTTGATGCTCTAAAACTCGACTTATATAAGAATGTAACGAAAGTTATCTAATGTCATGATGATTCAGCAGCTTGTGCTCCTTCGTAAAGGTAAACTCTTGGAACTCGGCGAATTTCTATTAGGTCGTCAAGAAATTAATGTCGCTTTTAGATGAAAAAACC
>NW_013670961.1:39478-53026 GCF_000517525.1 Limulus polyphemus | reverse complement strand
GTTTACGTATTGTTTCATGAGAGACATACAATTTCAGGGCAATTTCACGAGTATGTTGCCTTGGAGTAGACTCAACAAGCATCTTCAGAACATCAATATCAATTCCAACATGTCGGTCCCTGCTGTCACAGAGGCGTTGTTCCCTTCTTGTATTCAAATTGCATTACATGTCGGCATGTGTGTCTCGTCGTATGTCATCACTATAAGGGATTACAGTATACTAAACTTTACGCATTATATAGGCTACACCAACGTGACATTTAGGCGGTTCGTTTAAGTATTATACGTGAGGTACGTTTTTTTTTGGGGGGGGGGGGTAATGAAACTGTCCCAAAAAGCGACATTAATTTCTTGACGGCCTAATACAATATCTTAGAATTACAAAAACAAAATAGTTCTTACTTAACGAACTCCTTGCTCATTATTTCTTGATACCACAAGACAGGAATTACTAATAGAAAGGCAAAATGAATGGTATAGACATTTCACTACTATCTGCCAAACATAATATTAATTGTGTCTGTTAGAGAACCAATAGTATCTTGTTATGTCCAAATCACGCATAGCAAGCTCACTCTGCAAAGTTTTGAATATGTCCGCAGTCTCACCATCAAGTTTTACCAGGTTCAGGAGTCTTGTAGTTATTTGTATTTAACATTCTAAGTAGTAGTTGATGATCAGTTACATGTTTCTATCAACACTGCAGTCAACACTTTCTGAATATTTTGGCCTATGTTAAGCCCCCCAGTGGCACAGCAGTATGTCTGCGGACTTACAACACTAGAATCCGGGTTTTGATACCCGTGGTGAGCAGAGCACAGATAGCCCATTGTGTAGTTTTATGCTTAATCGCAAACAAGCCTATTTTAAGGATGGACGATGTAATATCCTTCCGAAGCTCACTATAAATCCAGTAGCAAGAACATTACGCTGCGTTCTCCAGTACATAGATTTCCCGCTCAGTAGTCAGTTAGGGCCTGTTAATTTGGAGGTTCGAAGGATACCAAGCTATTATGTGTGTGTGTGAGAGAGAGACAGAGAAAGAATATCTCTTCGAAATCTGACTGAATTCTTTAGGAAATGGTAAGTCGAGAAACGGAAGGTGCACAACAATTTTTATTAACACACAAACACAATCACAAAGTTGATAATACTAAAACAGAACAGAAACAGTGTGTTGGACTGGCAAGAGAGAGAGATATAAAGTAAGTGAAACAGTTGTGAGGTGTCACACAGGTCCTGGATGTGTGTACTCTGTTAGAAATCATCCCGACGAAATAATATATTGCATTGAAGCGTGTGTAACGTTCATCAATGAATTCATACATAATCGGTTCTGTCCTCTTCATCTTTTTCAACCTACTGGGAGGAGTAAACGCAATTAACTGTAACAGTGCAATTCTTATCTATCAAAAGACAAAGTACAAACTAATTTTGAAATATTTGCATTTTTGTTGTTGTTTTGTTTTCTACATAATGAACAAGCAGATCTTTGGGTTATTCATTGTGTAATTGTTATAAATTTTTACATCGTGAATTTAATAATGTAACAGCTGCCAATTTTGTTAGAAAATAGATACAGAATAGGTCTTTCGTGCTTTAAAATTAGGTTATGTCTAATAATCAGGAGAAGGAATGAAAAAATACAGGTATCCCTCGATTTACCAACGTTTTGTTTACGTTTTTTCGCTATAACATAATCAACTTTTATAGGTATGTTTTTCGATTTACGTTCGCATTCTTTGCTATAACGAAAATTTACATAAAAGTCCTAAGAAATGTTTGCCCATTACAGAATAGTTTTTCACTATCACAAAATTAAAATAACTAAAAAGCGATTTTTCTCTGTTATAATATGGAAATACTTTAGTTACTAAGCTACTTTTCACTGCTACATAATTCAAATTCAGTAAAGTGCTATGGGCGAAATTTTAAACAGCACGTCACTCCTTCATTGAACCATGTCACAGAATCTTCTTCTGTAAGATCTCTCTATGCAAGTATCTCGTGTAGCGTTTGAACATCAGTCAGCCTTTTTTTTTCCATCTCGTGTCTAACATTGTGAAGTGATCTGTGTATTTATCGACCGTAATCCACATCAACCCTCAAGATGTCTGGCAAGAGACCTTCCCCAATCTCAACTGCTGCCCTATCAAAATTTTCTTGCCGGGCAATAACGCTTGATACGAATATAGACATAATGAAAAGGCGGGAAACTCGCCACCATTGCTTGTTCGTTAGATCTCGCACCATCCACAGTTGGTACAATTATCAAAAATGCCGAGAGTATCAACCAGACAGCACAGGCAGCAAATCCTGGAAGATGTTGTGGTGGAATGTATGGAGAGTAATCTGGTTAGAGAACCAGAACTAATGGAACATTCCAGTCTCCTCCTCGCTGATCTAGGAGAAAGCCAAGTCCCTATGAGAGATTTGAAGCAACGTGAAATCAGTGAAGGACCATCTGTTCAAGGCCACCCATGGCTAGTTGGAACGTTTATAACCTTTATAACGTTTAGAAGTGCTATAACCTGCATAACGTCAAACTAATGGAGGAGGTAATAAGTGCATATACTATGGCAGCAGAAACTTTCCCAGATCATCAGGGAAGGTGGCTACTCCAGTAAGCAAGTTTTCAATATGGACAAGATTGGGCTCAACTAGAAGAAGATGCCTCACACACCTTTATCTCAAGAAATGAGAAGACTGCCCTGGGTTTCAAGGCAGCCAAAGACTGTCTAACTCTTCTCTTTGGGGCAATGCAGAAGAGGACTTCAAGTTTATGCCCTCTTAGTTTACCAATTCGTGTGGCGAAAGATATAGCCAGAGTGTATGAACGACTTCCAGGGGTTCCCCAATGTCCCCTGCATCCAGAAGGAGATTGTCAGCTTAGCAAACGAGATAGGGTTCAGTGAAGTGGACCAAGATAATGTGGTAGAATTACTGGTATCTCACTGTGAGGAACTTACGAACTAGAACCTGCTAGAACTCGAAAAGGGAAATGCTGCTGAGAAAGAAGATTCTAGATCACATCACCACTACCACCAAAATATCTTATCATGAAGAGGCTTGCTGAGGAAGAAGACTCCAAGATCACATGATGGAAGACCCCATATCCTGTTATAAGGAGCTGTATCGGGAGAAGAAAAATAAAGCAATGCAGACATCTCTTGATATGTACTTTAAACCTTGACCTTCAGCCACCCAGGACACGTCAACCTCGCAAGACTCATCCTCTTCACTTCCCTCGCTAGATGTTGAAGATGACTCACAGACTGATGGAGAACTATCGCCGGTAGTTGATGATCCCTCGCCATCTGTTGAAGCTCGCTCGACATCACCCTCCGAAGATCATCAGTAACCTCTGTAGCCTCTCCTTTCTCTCGTCACTTAGCCAAGCAAAGCAACAACTATTTCTCGGCTAGTAAGGTACACTACATTTTGTATTTTATTAACTAAAATGTCTTTTTATTTCAGATTTTTGTTTGTGTTAATTATAACAGTATTTTTCTTACGTTATAATGGAAGGAAATTTTACGTTGGTGTGGCCAAAAATTTTGGATCGGGAACGCATCCCCAATTTTTTTTACCTTTAAATCAATGGGGAAAAGCTTTTTCGATTAACGTTTTTTCGTTATACGTTACGTTCTTCAAGAAGGTATCCCTTTCGTAAATCGAGGGATACCTGTACATGGGATTAGTTGAAAATTATGACATCAACCCACATGGGATTAGTTGAAAATTATGACATCAACCCACATAAAGAAAAATATTTTAGGCCAACTTTCAGGCCTTTTCCATCATAAGCAGCTCTCAGGTACAGTAAATAGAGCAATATTATCTAGAAAGTTCTAAAAAACAAAATGTACATTAAACCAGGCACCTTTTTATCTGATACAAATGCTTTTATAAAATATATAACTGGAAGTGAACTAGTATTGCAATCTTCATGCACCTAGGCCTATATGAAAATGGTGGGAACAGACGATATTATTGTAAGGAGAGAGAGTGTAAATCATACGAAGAATGGCACACAGTAGTATATTATTACGGTAAACGAAGATTTATTCAATTTTGAAATCAGACTGCAGAAAGGTCGGTGCAGTGAGTAATAAATTACTACGGAAATTTAAGCTTAACATAATTTACAATGAAGTTAAATATGCCTGTATTCACACAGGGCAAAAGATCGGATAACCCGGATATTTCAGTCTATATGTACCGCCTATCTCCCGTCGTGACATTGAATGCATCTATCTGAAAACGCGTCAAACCGGAACAAATAGCCTCAATGCATTGTGGGCAAAATCGCGTGAAAACGACCGTAAATGTTCGTCTTTCCACATCCTTTTGGTAAGACTATGAAAATATGTATGTTGACTAATATAGGTTTGATGGCCATTTTCTGTTTATATATGAAAATAAAACCATATTTTCTTTCTACAAATTGAAATAGATTCGTAAACATCCATTTTTTAAACAAAATAATGGAAATAGACAGAGGATGCTGTGAATGTGCAAAATCTACATTTCAATGGTTTTCATTAGTCACCAGTTATAGAGTGAAGCTGTCACGTGTTTTAAATTTAGGCCATTCATGTCATCGCAAGTCGATTGTGGTAAGGAGAAGGATGTTGAATTATTCAAGTAAAAGTTAAGACAGCAACTGCTAAAATGAGAAAATAATAGATATGCTTACGATATCATACTTTTTAACCAATCACATTTGCTTTCACGTAGCCTTACTGTTTCCCATTCTCGGGTCTAAACACATCTTTAAAATTATGGTTAGATACCGAAAAAAAAACTTAGCCAGGGAAACATCATATACACACACAAACTACAAAAAGGGAAAAATAAAAATATTGTTACGTCTCCGTTTGTTAATTAACTTTCCGTAACTTCATTCCGACGAAACTTTAGCGACACAAGTCCTTACTTAATAAAACTGATTTATTCTTTCCGAATATAACTTTACCGATACACTCAACTTCAACAATCGCCCTAAAACAAACGCTATAACAACGAACGTGCTCAATAATACTCTCTGACTGCAGATCAATTACTCACTGTCTACACACACATTGTCGCGTCACGCCGTCACCCTCTTATATATATACCAGACTACCCTATATCTAGTAAATGCACGAAGGAACAGGATATTTCTAGAAGGAGGTGGCGTGATACTAGTCACGTGACCTCGCTGACGCAACAATATAAAATGACCTATTAGTCTGAGACAAATTAGCATTTGGATTTTCATCAAAAGCACTTTGCCGTAATCCTTTCATGGGTTTTATCTTTTTCTGTCTTTAAAACACATGCAGGATCAGATTCCGGATCCTATTCTAATGACTCGGAAATATTTATAAATTTGCAGTTGTATTCATTTTTAATGTTGGATTCTTCCTTGTATGTCCCCCAGTGGTATGTCCGCAGACTTATACTGCTAGAAACAGGGTTTCGGTACACTTAGTAGGCAGAGCATAGATAACCCTTTGTGTAGCTTTGTGCTTAATAACAAACAACAACATCTTCATTGTATGTAGTTAAAATGTTAGATACAGTTAATGTATTTAGGCTAAAAGTAATAATTCGCGAAGGTTATATATGTCTGGAAGTGTGAAGCAGTTACATTATCACAATTCATACGAAAACTACACTTATTATTATATTTTTTAATCAAATAAAATAGTGGCATATGAAGTCAAATTTATTTCGATTTAATAAATTTATTACTACTTATGTAAAATGATGACGGTGAAATAAAAAAATACTACAGAATACTAAAAATATTTCAAAACATGTTAGAAAAAAATATACCGTGAACAATATCATGACCAGAAAAAAAAAGACTTTAAAGAAATACTATGTATGTTCACATTGCTTTCTACTATATTCCGTTCTTCTTTGCAGGAGCTAGTTCTAATCACTCTCACTGTTGGATATAAAAGACTGTTTAGTTTAAGGGTTATTATTTAGTTTCTTTTGTGACTTGATATTTAATGATTGTTGGGTTTTTAAGACAGGAGTGTTGAAGATAGAGTGTTTTAAAAGTATTAGTTGTGACAAATTTCGTCAAGTAACTCTGTGTTTGCACTTACATAGTTGTCTAGGCTTTACTAATCTTGTTTATGTCATGTTACTCGAATCTTCAGTATTTTTCTAGTTACCTTAACTGACTATTGTTACTTTGTAGTGCCGCTCGCGTAGTTTTAGAAAATTCGAGGTCTCGGTGAACAATATATAAATATAGGCGACCAAGCGAGCGCAAGTCAAGTCAAGCGCAGTTCAGTTAGAAAATTAGTTAGCAAAAGAAAACGTGAAGTTAGCCAGCGTGTGAGTGATTAGCCATAACTGGCAATATTTTAAAGTGAGTTTCACAATTTAATAGAGATAAAGAGAATAATTTTTCTTGTCAAAGGGTGTCCTAATATAATTGAACCCGTTTGTGTGGATTTTAACAAAAAGGAGACAGTTATTTAAAGTTCAGGATACAACTGTGGTAACTCACGTGGGTAGCGTAAGTAAATTATTCGCTGATGCTATTGTGATAAGAGTAGAGAAAAATAGTTCATCTTGTTTATTGAATTGTAAAGTAATGGAATCAATCTAACTGGACTTTTAGCGAGAAAAGATAATTATTTAGAGTTTTAACTACAACTGTGATATTCGATAGTATAAAGAATGTTTGTACATACGTTTGACTTGTTTTGAATATATTTTTAAAACAAGTGGATTGTGTGCTGTTCGTTTATTATTCGAATTTATCGCTAACAAGTCGCAGACACCTACTGTAGAAGAATCCCAGCCCACATATACATAAAACCCTGACTCTCCCGCATATATAGTTTATAGTTCATAATCTGCTCTGTCCAATATTATTTCAACTTTGCTTGTAGGTACTTTCAGAGCGAGCTGAGTTTCATTAGAAGTTGTTCACTTCACTTGCTGTGAAGCCATAAGAGTTGTACCGAGGAAATGTAGTAATAATACTAGAGAAAGTGGAGAAAAATCATGCGAGAAACAAAAACCTTAACAACTAAGCTATGTTTTGGAAAGATTAGAAAAAATTCTAAAAAAAATAAATGGATAATTGCGTTGTTTACTTGTTTACATAGTAAAACTCCTCTGAGCTGTGCAAAAATATAAGTTTGAACGTTTTTTTTTATTTCTCTTTGCAACTTGCACTAAATAAAATTACAAAAATGACAGAATGTTGAAATGACACTAGAAATATCATTTTTACTTAAAGTTTGAAATCTGATGCGCAGGTTTACACATGGCAACTGAATGAGACAGTTCAACATCCCGATAGAGTTGATTTGTTAGTTTGTTGTTAAACTCAAAGCTACACATTGGGCCATCTATTCTCAGCCCATCGCGGGTATCTAAACCCATTTTTAGTGTCATAAGTCATCAAATTTACAGCTGAGCCGTCGCTGGGCGATAGTGTTAAATCATTAAGCTTTAAAAGTACTAATAGAGGTGTGTTTTTTGTTAAGTACAAAGCTGCCTAATGGGCTATCTACACCTGCCACAGAAGTCGAACACTAATTCTAAGCGTTATAAGCCTCAAGCTTACTGCTGAGTGTCCAGAAGGTACTAATAAAAGACTCAGTCACCTTTGTTAGAATTATGAACATTATATATTATGGTATTGTATACAAAATGGATAAAAAAATGCATAGAAGCGTAGAAAAATAATCAAAAATCCCTCAGTCACAATATGAGGCTCTAGTTAAAATTTAAGCTAACTTGAAAACTCGGAAAAGCTAGTTGTGAACTTCTATGTGAAAATAAATACCTACAGATGTTCTTAGACAATACCGGGTTCAGTACGATCACCGTTATTGTTAATGTAAATTACAGGTATTCATTCTTAGTCTAAAGCCATTTATTAGGTGAAATGTGCCCTCCTCTTCACCCTCAAGTCAGAAAACGACTCTGTGGAGGTAATATAATGTAGAGGTAATATAGAGCTTGCGGCTCCATGGAGTAGTCGATAATGGCGTAGAAAATGGAGTATATTTGCAAGATGATGACAGGAATATGAAATCAAGAGACAAGTCATGAATAGAGCACGAGAAGCTCAGGCTATGAAATTATGACAATTGAATGAGACGAAGGAAGTTAGTGAAGTGAATTGTACTCACTTTAAGCTCTTTCCCACAGCGTAAAAACTCATTAAGGAGTTACTCTCCAGGAATAGTGTCATCCCGATACAGGCAGATTTCCATGTCTTAAAAAGTTAATTTCAAAATGTAAAATTATAAAACAGTAAACAAACAACAAAAAACTGGTGCCCATTAAGAGTGTAAAACAAATTTGGAAACATAATGGAGTTGTTTCTTAGGTAACATTAAAAAATTGAAGAGCGGGATTATGAAGCGTGTGAAAAAAAATGTGTTTGTGGCTAAAACGTTTGAATAAAAAGGTGGTTAAATTACCAAAAATAGAAGAGGAAATAGAAATGACGAACACTAAAGAGCTTATCTTATTATTTATATTTTGTATGTCGGTAAGGGGTAGTAGGCCGAAAATAGAAAACAAATAAGTAGGACAATTTCCATGCTTAGCATTGCAAAATGTGAAGGCCCGGCATGGCAAGGTAATTAGGGCGCTCGACTCGCAATCTGAGGGTCGCGGGTTCGAATCCCCGTCACACCAAACATGCTCGCCCTTTCAGTCGTGGGGGCGTTATAAATTTACGGTCAATCCCACTATTCGTTGGTAAAAGTATAGCCCAAGAGTTGGCGGTGGGTGATAATGACTAGCTGCCTTCCCTCTAGTCTTACACTGTTAAATTAGGGACGGCTAGCGCAGATAGCCCTCGTGTAGCTTTGCGCGAAATTCAAAAAACAAAAACAAACAAAATGTGAAATTTATAAAGACGACACTTGACATTATACGAGCAGTACATGACGTATGGAAAAATTATTTAAATACGTATTCCTATGCAAATATTTTGCTTAAAACTCGCATAAAATACAGTCTTACAGTTTGTTACTTGTTGAGCAACCTGACTGTACTGCTTGTCATATTTACACAATACCATCTGCCTCCCATTTCGTCGAGGTCTACTCTTATTTGTCAAGGACTGCTTCTGTTTTTTTAAGACTTTGTTCCAATTTAATGTGTCTGCACAAACTCGTTCAAAAACAGGCCTAGTGAAATATCGATGTACATTCTGAAGATATTGAATGATTGAGAAGACCTTTTACGTTTCTTCTGTAACAACTGCAGGTTGATATATTCCGGAGCAGAGAAAAAAATTTGAACTTTCTAATTTACCAAAATTTTGACTGATATGTTTATTTGAGTTTGAAAAGTAGGTGATTTGTCATTAAAGCTTATTATAGTTGATTCTTTAAGCTAAGCGTATTAAAGATAACTTCAACTGGCCAGTTTTTTTCTGTTTTTTCTTGGGAGCTTTTCTGGTCACTTAATACTAGAATTAGAGCATATACTAAGTGAAACATAAAGTTCTTACAAATAACACTTTCAGCAAAACTATGCGTTTTCCAAATCATTTAATTATATGGACTATGACTAGCAACTTTGTTTGCATGTAATTGTTCCTTTTCTCTCTCTTTTTATGACACTCATTGTAGCATATTTCCAAGTCATTCGACAATAGCCAGCGAAAAGAGGCAAGAAAATAGACAAAAGGTGAGGATTGGTTTGTTTTGGATTTCGCGCAAAGCTACACGAGGGCTATCTGCGCTAGCCTTCCCTAATTTAGTAGTGAAACACTAGAGGGAAGGCAGCTAGTCATCACCACCCACCGCCAACTCTTGAGCTACTCTTTTATCAACTAATAGTGGGATTGACCGTCACATTATAACACCCCATACGGCTGAAAGGGCGAGCATGTTTAGTGAGACGGGGATTCGAATCCGCAACCCTCAGATTGTGAGTCAAGCGCCATAAACCACCTGGCCATGCCGGGCCGCAAAAAAAGGTGAAAATAAAGTGAATTAGAATGTTGAGAACAAATGGGGGTTTTTAACGCCGTATTTGATATATGGGGCAGAAAAGTCGTTCGATAAAAGAGCTTGTTTCATTTCCCCTATACTTATAATAATGGATCTTTGTTATGTGTCTAGATAAAATTCTGAGAGAAGAAATGTGGTTTCAACATTAAATAAAACCCTAATCATTGTTTTAATGTTGTTTGAAAAAATCTTTGAAAACACTCAGTTTTTCATAATCAATTACATATATCACTTTTTTTATTCGTTGCTTTGGGATAAGGAATTTTCGTTATTGATATACTGGATAACTTAACTTATTCCAAAAAGAAGGGCTTTTTGTTTGTTTTAGTGCAAACCAGCAGAGGCATTCTGTACCATATCCGTTTCGATATCAGTGGTGGGCAGAGCACAGATAGCCCATTGTATAGCTTTGTGGTTAGTTACAAACAAATAAACAAAACCATATCCGTTGCGTAATTCTGGCGTTTGAAGTCATCAACTTACCTCTAAGCCACCTAAGTACCAGAAAAAAAGAAAGGCTTTTTTTTAATATACTGGAAAAGTGCAACGAAAAGCTTTATTAATATTTTGTTATTGTTCTCTTGTAAGTTGTTGTTGTTGTTGCTTTTTAAACAAAACAGTAACTGTATTATGTGGCGTAATTTTGAAGTTGATAGTGTATAGAAATGAATATGGAGACTGCCAGAATTTAAGAGCGAGCGCTTTAATTTCGACAGTCATTTTTAGCACTTCTGGGAAGGATCTGTTTTCAGAGAGAAACAAAAGAGAAATAAATAAAGAATTGTTTATTTCAATACAACAGCCATTATCTTCATTCCTTGTGCTTGTTTTTGAAATTCGTACAAAGCTACTCGAGGGTATCTGCGCTAACCGTCCCTAACTTAGAAGTGATAGGGTAGAGAGAGAAGTCAGCTAATCAACACCATCCAAAGCCGACTCTTGTGCCACTCTTTACTAACGAATAGCTGGATTGAAAATCTATGACCACGAAATGTCTTTACAATTGCATAAAAATTATTTAACTCCCCCCCCCCCCAAGAATACCAAATACTTTATAAGAAATTGCACAGCAGTTTTATTTCTATGAACAAACAACAGCTAAAGACAATGAACAGGTAATCCAAAAACCTTCTCGTGCTGTTGTCAGAAAATTTTAAAAACAAATTAAAACAGACAGAGAAACTAGGCTTGGCATGGCCTGGTGGTTAATATACTCAATTCACAATCTGTGATTTGCGGGTTTGAATCCCATCACCGAACATATGTTCACTTTTTCAGCCGCGGGGTAGTTATTATGTGACGGAAGATATATAAAGTTTAGGTTTATATACATAAATAAAATAATAGTAAATAACATTTGAGCACTGTAATAAGCTCACACTGCACTTGTTGATGCTACTATTTTACTCACTCTCACTGCCTTGAAGAAACGTCTTCCACAATGCAGGAAAGAGAGGCGGGAAATTTCTGTTACTTACATGATGTTTAATTACGTTTTTCAACAAACTAAAAATAGTTGTACGTTTAATTGTAGACTTGCCGAGTAAATAATGAGGTTCAATGCACTTTAAAGTTTATAAAAGTGATAGATAATTCAGGTCCCTTGCTGACCTTGAAACAATCTCCACCATCGTTTCTGCTAATGAGTCAGCGGTAAGTTTACGGTCTTAGAGTGCTCAAACTCGGCAGACACAATACATTCTAATCATTATAGGTTTTAACTTTTTTGTGTATTGATTTATGAATCATGTTCTTCTTGTCGAGTTAATTTACAGAATTACCTTCTATGCGCTATTTTTAGTTCTAACCTATACAGCTTACTGTTGATCAAAAGTTATTAATAATTAGATCACACCTCCTGGCAAACTTTCCTTTACTTCACATGGACGTCGATTTACAAGACTAAAGCAAGACCAAGGACGAAAAAGTCCATTAGAGCTGCCTTCGGAAGAGGAGCGTGTGCGACAGGTAATATGTGATCAAATGGACCTGCTGCAATTCCTTTTTTTTATCATCTTTCTCATGGAAACAGTCGTTGATTTCGAAACGTGGATGGAAATTTGAAGTCATGCTTTATTATATTGTTAAAGACAACTTTGATATAAACTCAGCTTTTCATCGCAATGGTGTTGTTGACAAAAGGGTTTCTTTCGCACAGTAACCTTCACATTACATTCGATTGAGTTGTTCTAGATTAGTTTGGGTTGTAGTTTCAAGCCTTTTTCTGTCGTAAACGCTCTGATGCGCGAGATTTTCTACTTATTGGAAGAACATTAAAAGTTATATGAATATTTCTCTGGCGCCACGGACATGTTAAACACCTATATATATTAGTAGATGCTAAACGTGTCCGTGGCGCCACGCTACTGTATTAGCATATACAAATAGTTCAAATAAAGCGTCCTTAACCTTTTGTACAGGCATTCAAATATGCCAATGTTCTCATTGTTTCGAGTCATTTAGTATATATCTAACTCAAAAAATGCCCAGATTAAGTTACGAAAAAAATATCTAACCACATTAAAACGTGATTTTAAGTTGAGGTGGTTAACAGAAGGAAAAAAGTGGTGATGGTATTACAAGAAACATATAGTGTAAACATGAACATCAAAATTTTAGACGTCTCACTCTTCTTTTATTCAACGTAATCTGAAATATTTGGACCGACTAGCCTCAAAATTCTTGAAAAATTAAGATTATTTTAACAACATGTAATGATGATATTAATCTTTAAAAGTACTAAGTGAACATTTTTTAATACTTGACATCACCTATTGCTTTATTGTATACAGATTTACATCTTTGTAGTGCCTAAATATGTGAACTGTTTTCTTGTTGGTAGTATGGTAATACAGCCGACCTACCTTTTGGCACAGTTTGTAGGATTGTATATTCTTTAATAAGTGCACTATTAAAACATTCTTTTTTCAGAAATGAAAAGTATATATTTTTTTCCTTTTGTTTTTGATGAAGGTAAACAATCAAGGAGCCCATTATATTTTTAGGGCTACATCTGACTAGTAAAGGTTTGAAAATGTTTGAAACGTTAATCATGGTGTTTATTT
Organism: Limulus polyphemus; assembly: GCF_000517525.1. NCBI lineage: Eukaryota > Metazoa > Arthropoda > Merostomata > Xiphosura > Limulidae > Limulus > Limulus polyphemus. Next base: position 39,963 of record NW_013670961.1, on the reverse strand, counting down.
TCAGTGAATGAAACCATTATTGAAAATTTGTGAGGTATACAAATATAACATCATATGTATCCTATAGCTGATTACCGTCACAATTTTTAGAATATATGAGATACTCAGGAAAAAAACATTTTGAGTTTAATAGAACTTTTTTCTTTTTTCCAGCTGGCTTGGAGTTTGTCAATCGTAAGCATCATGGTAAAAGGCCAGTCTTGTGGGCCACGCATGAGTGCCCGTCTTTTAACAGAAATTCCGTGTGATATGTCAAAGTCGTTATACTGCTCCAGTTCTGGAAGTGCATATCCCTGGTAAGTTCACCAAGAATTCCTAGTTCGTCAGTGTTCTAACACATTTCAAAAATAAATAAAGTCTAGCGCGTGATGACTTTAAAAATTTTACTGTAATTTCGAAATTTGAACATTAATATAAAATACAGTACCATATTAGTTACTTCAAACTTCATACTCTTGGAATTACTCCGTCACACCAAACATGCT
>NW_013670961.1:25443-38513 GCF_000517525.1 Limulus polyphemus | reverse complement strand
ATTAGGGACGGCTAGCGCAGATAGCCCTCGTGTAGCTCTGCGCGAAATTCAAAAACAAACAAACAGTTGGAATTACTGGAGAAATTACTTCCGGAGAAACAGGCATAAGAAGTGCAATACACTGAAAATGGCATTCGTGAAGAAAAATACGTAACCCTAGAGTTAGCAATGCCAAACACTAAAAAGTTCGTTTGAATTTGTTGCCAAAAATTTCGTAGCCCAAGGTCTAATCAGTGCAGAACAGTGTATTCGAATTACTGAACACAAACACCATAAACTTGGCCCAACTAGTTCAAACGAGACTGGGAGCTATTTCCGAAAATTATTTTTGTAACACATTCTCCACAAATTTAGTTTGGCTTCATTTTCTGATAAACTAGCATCTCTGAAACATTTCTAGACACCATGTACAATCAAATTGTGGTAGCATTTTTCTAATAAGACACTAATTACATTATCGGGGTTGGAGAAAATTGTACGCAAAATTTGTCGCTTTGTTTAGGGAGCAAAATTGTATTTAATTTTGTATATCACTTAATGTTATCTCAATAAACATATGATGTATCAAAATAATTGTAAGTGAGCGTAGAACACTAATAGTGTGTGTTGATTTTAATATGATAATATTTATGGACCACAGATTAATAAACATCTCATTTTATCTACCTTATGTGTACCTCCTCTTGTATAGGATTTTATGTTTCACATTTTAAAATATTTTTAAATATTTGTAAGATTAAAAAGGTGAAAAAACAAAGAGTATTTTTATTTTTTAGCTTTTTGAGATTTTTTTCTTCTAAATAATGGGTCATATTCCAATAAATATCAGTTACTGACCGTTTCACTCACTAATAATTTCAGATTAATTTGGTCTATGTTTTATCATTTTTAAATCCCACAAACCTGCTTTGTCACTGCTTTCTTATATAAACGTATTATAACCCCGTTTACAAAAAATATTGTGGTTTTATGGATCTATTATAACTCTTGAGTATAAGAATTGTGTTTGCTAAAAGCATTTTTGCAATACACTGTTTGTCCAATGCTATTACATAGCAGTTTTACTTGAAAAATATGTGAAATAATTAAACCGAGTACAATTATACATGGTTTTTCAAGTTTGAACGTCTTCAAAGAAAATGTTACATTTATCTTAATCAGGTATATCATACCCTCGCCAAAGTACTTTAGGGTATTTTATCGTGTAAACGTTTAGAATGTTAACATATGGAAGGCAGTTAATCTTATGGAATCTTACATTTGGCATATTTTAGTATTCGTAGGCATGCCTCTGCTCAGAAAAGTCATATATTTTGCCGACGACATTCAGATTTATTCAACTTATGAGTCTCAGTAGTCCTTGTGCTGCAGGTCCCTTGTCATTAAAACTAGACGAATTGTGCTGTTTTTCAACTCCCATTCGTTGCCAATAGGAAATGATAAATTTTGAATAACACTAAGTGAATCATGCTAAACAAAAGTCTGATAACTGGCTTTTAGATAGTGCATGTTGGTACGTAATGTCAGATGTGAGGAGTAAACACTCATTCTAGTGTTTCTTCTTGCAAAAATACTATTATCTAACTGTGGAGGGTGTGCTACAGAACCAATTTTGACTAGGCTCAGCTCCAGATCTAAAACAGTCAGAAGTAACATTTTAACTCCTGAACAACTATCTCATTGACTTAGGTCTAAGCAAGTGCAAATTTCAATGGTTTACGTCTATTTTACTAATTTTATACATCTTTAGAGCTTGTTGTTATACTAGGCAGCATTAGTGGCTTGTTAAATTGTTCAAATTAATTATGGTCATGGAAATTTATTCTTATTGCATCATTTACACAGGAAGTACTTTCTTAATTCAACATTTGAAATTTTCTCCAGTTCAGATAAATATTCTAGGTGTTGTGATCCTTTGTACATGTTCTTAAATTAAAGGTGAATTGTATTACCCTTTCTAAATTTCAGTATGACTTGCATATTTAATAGGAACTATTTGTAAAATGGCCTAATAAACTTTGAACTCTCGCTGACAAAGAATCTCGTTACACTGCCATACTTAAATCTCTTTTTAGTTTCTTAATTAATAAATTGCATCATAAACTCTTTCAAGGTTATTGGGATTATGCTCAAAATATTGCTAACATCGAGGATGCTCAATTGATGAATCGTTGCCTTCTAATTATTGTAAAGTTTTTGTTCTGTGATATTACATACTCCTTATTGGACTAATTAATAAGATTAACTATATCAGTTACTGGGTGTATTTTGAGTTCTGATCTTTGTAGGTAGTTTGCTTTGATCACAAGTTAATGATGATTATAAAGACATATTTCTTACTTTACTCAGCCAAATCCAACTTACTTAATTTAAAAACAATATTTGATTATTAATTTTTGACAAATCTTTCATTTTCACTTTACAGTTAATATTGGATAGATTGTAACATTAAAGTTAAATTAACAGAATATAATACTAATACAACGTGATTATGCTGAATCAATTAACTTGCTAAATGTTACAGTTTTTAATTTTTTCGTCCAAAATTATATGTTTTAGGCATTTTTTTAATCTTACATTGAACATGTGATAGTTGTTAGGTTTATAAGTTATAACTTAAAAGTACAAATGTTGAAAATAAATATTTCTCATTATTTGTTATGCCCCTCTCCTCCGGTGACTTGGCGGCAAGTCTGAGGACTTGCAATCCTAAAAATTAGGTTTCAGTACCTGCAGTGGGCAAAACATAGATATTCCATTATGTATCTCTGCGCTTAACAAACAAACCCCAAATAGCATGAGTTGAAAATTCTAAAAATGGATTGCATTGTATATATTACTTAGTTTTAGTATAGCTTTATCTTACTATTCACTAACTTCCCATTCATTAAACAACAAAATCTGATCCGTTTTAGGAATTCTGTCCGGCGATACATCTACGATAACCAAGGGCTTATAAGGAGAATGTACGGAGACCAACGCCATAGTTTCATACTTCAGGAAGAAATAGGAACTCAGCGGTTGCGATATATCAACCTTCCACCCTCCCCAAATTTTCGAAATCCTAAAGCTGCTCATATGAGGTCAAACTCACGGCAGCAGACGTTCCCTCAAACTGTAAGTTTATTTCCAACGGATTTGGATCGTAAGGATTCGACTTCAAAGACCGCAAGTCCTGAAACGACTCCTCCAGAACACCCAACTTCCACAGCCATCAATTTAGAAGAAGATGTTAATAAAACTGAAATACCAACTACTTCAAGCATAACGACGAGATTTTCTGAAACCAATAGAAGTGTTACGTCATCAGCAAATGCTTCAGAAGCAATGTCCTTCCTCGAAACAACTGTGAATAGCTTGGACCTAAATGAAACAACTGTGAATAGCTTGGACATAAATGAAACAACTGTGAATAGCTTGGACCTAAATGAAACAACTGTGAATAGCTTGGACATAAATGAAACAACTGTGAATAGCTTAGACATAAATGAAACAACTGTGAATAGCTTGGACATAAATGAAACAACTGTCTCTCCAACGGAAATAGAAGGAGATGAAGACTTGCTTCCTCAAGTTTTCACCTATGCTACAGCCACAACCTCGACTTCTTTAGAAATTACAGTGACCGACACAATAGCATCAACTTCAGAAACTACTGTCGATAGTAAACCCTACACCAAGACTACAAAGGAGGATGACTTCACAATCCAGCCAGTCTATTACGAAGATACGAGTGAACTGGAAGGAATGATAAACATCATCAACTCCAATCATTTGAACGCACAAACAGATGAAGACGAGGAACGGGTTAGCTCTCCCAACAGAGTTGGTGTGTGAGTATTAACAAGGATGTGGTTGGCTTTAATAAAACATATTACTTCTGTGCTATTAAGTAGTGCATTAAAATGTAGAAGTGTTTATTATAACAACCCGTGGGCTTATGACCCACATTTACAGAGCTGCTATAATGCAAGTTGAATGCATCAAAATGTGGAAGTGAATATGGTTAATTTTACTAGAACAACATTACTTCAGTACTATTAAGTAGTACATTAAGATGTGGAAGTGAATATGGTTAATTTTACCAGAACAACATTACTTCAATACTATTAAGTAGTACATTAAGATGTGGAAGTGAATATGGTTAATTTTACTAGAACAACATTACTTCAGTACTATTAAGTAGTACATTAAGATGTGGAAGTGAATATGGTTAATTTTATCAGAACAACATTACTTCAATACTATTAAGTAGTGCATTAAGATGTGGACGTGAATATGGTTAATTTTACCAGAACAACATTACTTCAATACTATTAAGTAGTACATTAAGATGTGGAAGTGAATTTGGTTAATTTTACTAGAACAACATTACTTCAATACTATTAAGTAGTACATTAAGATGTGGAAGTGAATATGGTTAATTTTACCAGAACAACATTACTTCAATACTATTAACTAGTACATTAAGATGTGGAAGTGAATATGGTTAATTTTGTATACCCGTATGTCGTGCATAAGAATGTGGAAGTGTATGTGGATATTTTTACTGAAACATTATTAAGTGTATCCTATTGGGTGGTGCATGTGAATGTGAAAGTATTTATTATTTCTTTGTATTTTATATTCGAAAACCATATAAACAATCCAATAAGTTCATAATTTTGTGGCGTAATATTTTATTCAAATACAATTTTTTCTCACTAATACCATTGACAGACTCAAAGTGACGTAACAGTAGTATCGACTTCAGAAACTACTGTCGATATTAAACCCTATACCAGACTACACAGCTTTACTGCAGTGACACATAACTTCTGGTTTTTGTGAAATTGTGTGGTATATAATGTAAGTTGCGATAATAACTTGGTTCTTGTGGATTATGTTAGTACATATCATGAACAATATGTGGTTATTTACGTTGTATGATTTCAATATTACTTTTATGTCGACATTTTATCACGTCTTTGTCCTTAAGTGTATTTCCTAACCCCAAAACTTTCCACCCAGTTGTCCTAATTTTGCTGTAGATATCTTAGTCTTGAAATCCGGGACAGAAATACATCTTCCTCGTCTGTTATTTCTAGGAATGCGTGCTTGGTAACAGAAGAAGTCGTTGCACCATACTGGGCCAACAATACCCGTGGTGAAACACTTGCTCTACTTAATGTTTATCCATTTGAACAGTACGTTCACTGGGAAAAATGTGTGTAAGTTTTTGCTTTTTATTTCTTTTTATAAAATCATGCCGCGATTCTTTACATAATTGGGTAAATGTAAATATAGAAAACTGCTATTTGAAAGATTTATCCACTTTCCGTTAACAAAGAGATTTATATCTTAACCGTGTGTCTAAAATGTGTGACTCAACGTGCTTCATATATACATGTATATATATTTGTCTTTTCAACATTTCACGTCTTAAAACGACTTTTGGCAAATAGTGCTGTAATTTTCATTCTTGTATTAATTTCTGCTGTTTACATCAGAAATTGTGTGTCATAATCACTTATTAAAACAACAAAGTTATGGAAATTATATAAGTATGCATAACTTATTTATTTCCAGAATCAGATAATTTCGTAACAAACAACCTATACCAATCCTACCATGCCAGGACGTCATTCATTAAATGTCACACGCATGGATTTATTAACGCTTCAAAAAGAAAGATAAAAATTCTATCCAATTAGTTGTAGTTTGCGACCACGTTTTGCGGATATTGCATCAATAGATAATCGGTTCTTTCTTCCATCTTAATAAAAGAAAAAATATATATGTAATTGTACAAAAACAGCAACCTGTTTTATTCAAAATGTTTAAAAAGTGCATTACCTAGTTATTTGTTGGACTCAAAAGTTTATAGCCTTTTACGTCATTGTAGAACGCTATAGCAAAATTGATTCACTTGTAGTTTTTGTTCTTTTATGTAAAATAAAAGAATTTAATTTCTTATTATTCTAATAGATATGAAAATCGCCAGATGCACTGCAGAGATGGCTGTCGTTGCGAACAGCAGTATCGACTTCATCGCCTTCTGGCCTTTGACCCAAAGAATGAGTGTCGAGGGATCTTTGCCGATTGGTTCCGGTTTCCTTCTTCGTGTGTGTGTATTTGCTACGATATTCCTATGGACATTTCTAAACGTCCTGCAAGGACTGGTCGACGGATCTAAAGCTAACCAAGGTTCAAATGGAACAATAGCAATGATAAATAAGAATTTCAGACTTCAGGGAAATTCAGTTTGTTTAGTCGAACTGAACTAGTTTTGAAATACGCTGGAAGAAATCTGTGATTAACTGGTTGTTCGAGTAGCGTTATAACTAATGATGTATTCTAGTAAGGTGCTGTTAACTTCCATAATGTTACTGGACACCTTAATCCTGGAAACTGACATGCCCTGGTGAGATTTCTCATTCTTTTACAACATCGTTATAGAAAATGTTCGTTTCTTTAATTATTCTTAGACAATCTTGGTTTTTCCTTCATGAATTTTTATGGAAATCGTGAAACATCCCACATTTGATGCCAAGCTGAAGATGATTGCTATTGAAAAATCGCAAAGTGATTACGTGATTTTTTTTTACTAAGTTGCGTAACGAAAGTATTTTATACTTTCTTTTATTATGGGAATGAAATGTTTCCCTGTTCGGTTTGGTAGTTCTTTTCCATTTCCCTATATGCCCTGAAAGTTGTTTTTGTTTGTTTGTTTTTGAGAATGTACAATTTTTAGATATAAAGTGAAATGAAACAATTACAGACCACTTATTGGTTGTGTACAGCTGTGACGTTTAACCTGAGTTTTCTGATAACATGCAGTAGTTTCTATATCGTAATGGAAGCTAAACCCAACACTTTATACATAAAATTATTTGGCTCAAACAATTTGCGTCTCTGATGAGTTCTACAAGTACGTTCAAAGGTACATAAACAAAAACGACTATCAGTACACTGCGAAACTGTGCCGAAGTGGAGAAATCCTTTGGATACACGTTCAATATTTTTTGCACACAAAATACTATAGGGAAGATGACAGAATCCATTCGACATCTTGAAGAGGAAGAAACATCGCTTGTGAAACATTCGGCTCTTTATTGATCTTTACCAAACCAAGTACGAGGACACACAAAGCAAAAAATGGAAAATTCTCATAAAACGAATAAACAAATATTGCGGCTTAAAACTAACTTTAAAAGACTAAGAGTTTTTTTATGGAATGACTAGTTTCCTGTATGGAATATTTTTCAAAACTCGGGGAATCAGTTGTTAAATGGCATACAATGCCTGAATTAAGTATTAGTTTACTTTAAACTTGTTATATCAAATGCACCGTTGCGATTGCTCTTGAACAAAAAATGCCACTTAGTGGCCTATTTGGTATTTTCCAAAGTTAATAAGTTGTTTATTTGTTACTATTAGATAATAGAACTTTCACAACCACATAAAACGAAAACAGCAAAAATGTATACATTAAGTTGTTAAGTGAAAGAAAGATGCTTAAAAGTTAAATTTCGTAGTAGGTTTGTCTGTACTTACTCACCGAGAACAATTCTCAAAACAAGATTTTGTAATAAACTGTCTTAATATTTAAGTAGAGCACAATATGAATCTAAAATAAATATTTTCAGGAAACTCCACCACCCCCTAAAAAAAATTAAAATATCGATTCAGTCCGGGAATCTATTCATCTCTTACAATGTATTATTTCCTTTACAATTATGTAATATAATATTTTATTTTTAGAAAAGTAATTAAACAGTTTCAATGTGGCGCCATCTATCGTTTTTCGCGTATTCATTAAGTGTAATATTGAATACATGTTTTGACACTATTTTAATTTATTATGTCAATGAAAACGAGGAACAACAACTGACAAACTTTTTTTTAAAATAATGGATACATTTGTCGAAAAGCTCGTAGTAAGTTGAAAGAATTTAAGATTCTTTATATATCAAGAACTATAGTTTTTATTTACATAAAGATGATATTTGTATAAAGAAAATACACAAGTTATATTCCAATAGTTTAAGCAAGAGTATTTTAAAGGGTTCAGATATTTTCGAAAAAATATTATACTGAAATGTAGAATAATCTCGTTCAATATTTTCATTCTCTGCAATATAGGAGTGAAGCTAGCTGCAAGAAAATACATTAGAAATATTAGGGATATGAATTAATTTCGAAGAAGTGCGACCAGAAGGAAAATAAACTTACTTTATTTTATTTCATCCAAAAAATGATCGGTTCGAACGCTAGTTATGGCTAATCATAATTTACATTTATAACTAAAGAGGGCAGCACGTATACTTTAGAGCACATGTGTCGAACCCAATCGGAATGTTGCTCAGGGTTTTCCGTAGTTCCTGGTAAAAACATCAGGATGTAGTAGTAGAAACATCGATACGATTAACTTTGGTGAAATCTATTTAGTAACGTGCAGAAAAAAAAATCCATTAAACTTTGTAATGTTACATTTTTCACCAGTTTCAATAAAAGTTTTGTACTTTAATCATGTTTCACCTATTAAAATATTTTATGAAACAACCAATGATTTCAACCTTTTTACGAAAGTACTTCCCATCCCAAAAGTAAGAAATCTTGTGGCAGTAGTGCGCATGACTTATGTGAGGCAATAGACCTAATTCTATCTATCTTGTCTTATCCTTTTCGCAAATTACGAGTGTTAACGACTATATTTCAGACAATATTACCGCCTTTTGTAATTATAGTAATTAAGCATTGTGTATTTCGTTTATTGAAGGTAGTTTTATCAATATACTTGTATTAATTCAAAAATTTCATACAGTAGCTTTATCTTCAGTCTTTTACTTTCAATTGCCATTATATTATTGTTAGCCAACTAGATAAGACTCAAAATTGATATTATTCATATAGTCAAAAGTAGTCCACACATGTTTCCTAATTACATTAGAAGGGTTTTAACAGGTATGACGGAAAAGCCAAAGCGGTGTTCCGATTGGCGAAGAACGTTGGACCCAGCACGTCATCTTACGAAGCGGTACAAAATGACAACCGAGTGTTGAGGAGAAATCTGCAAAGTATGTTAGCGCTAATCAAACACCATTCGAAAACACACAGAGAGAATTGCACAAAGTATTCACCGTTTATCTACAAAAAATAAAATAATAATAATAATAAACTGGAAGGTGACTTAGGACTACTTCCACCCATAAATTTTTAAGCACGACACAAGATTTGCAGATTTCAGAAATTATGTGTCTAAATTAGTGCCTGGCCAGAATTTTGTAACTGAACATTTTAAACGTTGCTATCAAATCGCACAAGTATATCAATAATAACAAAGGACGGAGAAAAAGAACCAGAAGCAAAAAGTTGCATAAAATAACGAGATAAACTACAATTTCAAAAATATCACAAATAATGATCAAACCAGTATTATTATTTATGATTTTAACTTAGCATTTGTTTGGCACAATTATATATGAATCTAGTATCCGTAGCCACCACTGCTAGAGAAATGTGTATGTTTGTTAATATAAAAATTACTAACTTAATATATAATACAAGGAAGGTTAGCTAGCTTTTATAAGATAAATATAACTGAACTAAACGATAGAAGGAAGAAGTACATGAATGATAAATATATGAATTATAAAAATAGAAAACGCCACCTCACAAGTTTCTATCTGGGCGTGTTTTGTTTTTATATTTTCAAGAAACCCATCTGATCGATTTTTAGAATCTTGTATTAAATATATTAGTGGAATACATCTTTATCGGTGTCTGATGTTTCAATGAAGATACCAAATGATCAACTAGACACCACTGTGAATAAATAGGCTGAGCTGTTAGATTCAATACATCAGACAAAAGAGAAATACAGGTAGAGATTAGCGTTGGACGTTTCCTAGATAAGTTATATGATTACGCTGTAGCTATATCAGCCAAAAGTTTGAACAGTTGAAGCTACAGAAAGATGCTAAAGATGCAATTATATGTATGGTGTTTTTAGTTTTAATATTCATGCAATGTCACATATCAAATAAGACAGTTTTGAGTTAGATCGTACATTAACATTTAAAAAGATAGTTTGCTTTAATTTTTTTTATTTCATCTTTTAAATCATGTGTTCATTACTGTACTTGGTTATACTAAGAAATTATAGTTGATAAAATGACCCGATCTTATTTTAATAAAATATTTTTCTATTTTCAAAATATTACAGAGGGCGCCTAACATGGTTAATGTTTTGAACTGTACAAATATGTGAGCTAATAATAACATTTATCTCTTTGTGTTCCTGTATATTAAACAATTTAGTAATTTATTTCGTACGTTTCTTGTACTCGTAAGGTAATTTATAAATATATTACATTCAACTTCAAAAGCTTAATGTCTGACTTCACTGAAAATGAAATCCATAACTTAAGTTAGGCGTGACTTATAATTTATAACTATAATTTTTAGATTTGGCATTGTATACACTACAGACTACAGTATGATTCTATTGGTATTTTTTCTACCTTAATAGTATTAAATTTAACTTAATCCTAAGTTGGTGTTTTTATTTAATTTTATCTATATATTATCTTTTTTTTTTTTTTTTACAGAAAGTGTCATTTAGGAATGAGTAGTCATTACAACATAATTAGATTTGTTTGATACATGTTGAGGTTTTAAAAAATCACATTTTAATAAAGCTGGGTAACTAGTGGTATTTGATAATTGATTAGTTATTGGGCTCATTAATTACAATTAACTTACTGATTAATCTTACATGAGATTTGGATAGTTGGAAAATCAGAAACTAATTTTTTATCAGTTGATTATTTTCAGGGCAAGGTTTTTATTAAATATTATGAATGGCTGAGCTTTTAAATTTTCTCTCTCTTGTGAAAAAAGAAGGATGTTAGCAATATTGCTGACCCCAAGCACTCTGTGGGAAATATTGGAATTGATCTAAATCAACAAGATATTAATTCTGTGATTTCTGCCCAGTACTCTGATTGTTAAAGTGATCAAATTTAAACAAATGCATACAGTAGAAGTTACTAGGACTCTCTTTGGCACGTGCAAGCTAAACCTGATCAATGCATAGAGATTTCTTTGGAACCCAAAATGAAGGTTACACGAAGTTCAACAGCAATTAGCAGATTGTTTAAAATTGAGAAATTAAATACTAAATAATTAAAGCCTTCTGAATTTACAATTTACACCTTACTGGGGTTGTCAATATGCATTTTATGGTAAACTGTTATCTAAGATCTACCTTGGTGATTTGAAAGCTAATTTATATCAGCACTTAAACTTCAACAGAAAATCTTTCTTAAGATATATCAATAAGTTTTACAGTTTCCTAGATTTTTACATGTTTTAACTCTCTGAAGGACTAGTTAAGGATGTAAGTTTTGCTAATGAATTTATTCATAAAATCACCAAAAAGATGTGTAAATAGCCTTATTATACTTCTAATGACATCACTAATCTTCATGACATGTTTAAACATAAGTTTATATTTAAAAAAAAATCAAAGAGTTAAATTTACCTGTAACTAATGCTCTGCTTGTAACTGGCAGCATTCAAAAATTAAATCTTGCTGTGGAGTACATTATAAAAAGGAAAATGTATAAGAGTTTATGCATGTTACCAAACTTTAAATGACTTGAAGAAATAGGACTAGGACTACAGTAAGAGTGAATCTTCTTTCATCTTAAAATTGAGATAACTTATCCTTCCAACTAGAACAAGTCTGTACATAGGGAGAAACTTTGAAAAGCAATGTCACGGTAAAGGTGCTATAAGAATAAAGTCCTTGTCACACATGATTAATCAATGCAAAGTGCCATCTGACCTTTTGAAGATTAGAAGATTTACAGAAATTATTAATGAACTAAGAATATATGATTCTGGAATGGGTGTACAGGACTAGGTTGTTCTTTGTCTGCAATGTGATGATGTTATGCAAAATAAATGCTTTAGCACTAAGATCAGACAGTGTTTTTCCCATAGTTTTAAAGGAAGGTAAAGGTCAGAAATGCAAGCCTCTCTTTAATTTTTGGTAGGTTAATAAAAAATGCAGGTGTCTGAAGACTTAGAGTTGTCAATGGTACTTCTGTTTTTAAAAAAGGTGATAAGAGTTGCCCTAGAAATTATAAGCTAGTTAATCTTATATCCATAGTGAAAAAATTCTAGAATTTGATAAGTTTTGCTAAATTATTTAGCGAATAATGATACCATAAAAGAGAGTCAACTAAATTTACTAAAGGGAAATCTTGTCACACAAATCAATGAACTATTTTTAAGGTTATTTTATTTGTAATTGGGATAATAGAAAGGGTGTAGACTTAGCATGTGTAAATTTTCAAAAAGCTTTTGATAAGCTGTTACATAACAAATTAGCTAAGAAAAATCTCAACTGTGGTGGTTAGCAAAAGACTAGTTAATTGAACTGAAGGATAAGAAAAAGCAATATGTTATTATTAACTTTTTTTTTATTGTGAACTCAAGTCTGTTATTGGACATTGCTATTGATGTAAATAAAATAATGATGTATATCTCCAGAATGTACCTTTAATGACTCAATATTTCACTATTACTATTACAGCTTTGTCAGTAACCTACAAGGTCACTCATCCAATTGAAAATTGATATGGACAAATTAAGAGGAATATGGAAAAAACACATCTGCTGTTTCTTGATTTTTATCACAAAATTTAGGCCTTTTGTGGATTGTAGCATGACATTTTTTGGTCTTGGAAATTATAATGTGCATGGTCATGAAAAGTGCTTGAAAATTCTAGATTTCACTTGAAAAAAAAGTGTATGAATCCTGCAAGTATAAGTAACATAATCCCCAGTGCTTTATGGTATAATCAAAACATTTAAAGGGATTTTAGTGCCTTTCAAATACTAAACCACCTTTAAAAAGTAAATGATTAAAATGGTTCATATTTTACCAATTTTTGCAGAAAAGTCATCCTGCATAAAGACTTTTTTTTCAAAACACATTGATAAAGCTGACCTTAGGCCAATGCCAAATTGAATATATTGAAAATAATTATTAACTCAGTAAGTAATGTGAACCAGTG
>NW_013670961.1:2040-24954 GCF_000517525.1 Limulus polyphemus | reverse complement strand
GTCGAAACATTGTACATTTGCTGTTATGTTAAACTTATATTAAAGTTTTTTTTCATTACCTATTTAAGCCGTCTCCAGCCATTATTAATCTCAAAGTGGGTTCCTCGTCATCGAAATCATAGGTTTATGTCCCAGTTAAGGCAGATTGCATTTTTACCTACATGTAATTTAGATAGTTAAGTGGAATGTTTGAACTAAGAATGCAGACTAAACCTTCTGCATGGTTTCAGATTTGGTAAGTTAATGGGAAATTATATGAAATATAATAAAACATTCTGTGACACAATATTATTAAGATACATTTAGTGAGTTATATAATATTGTAACTTAAGTTTGCAAGAAATAAATGTTAAATGTTGAAACTGTCAGATGAAATTATGTAACTCTCGTATAGTGTTTGTCAAATCAAATAAATTTTGATGTAGTCAGAATAATAAACTGGATTACACTTATATCTTTAAAAATTAAATATTGGCAAAAATATATTTACTTTTGATTTTTATTTTGTTTAGAAATTTAAAAAACCTCTGAATATTTGGCACAACAATCTCTGTCACATTATCAATAAGAAGTCTGTGATGGAACCACACAGTAATCAACCAGTACAATCTGATCCTGGAAAACAGGAATTAAACCAGGCCATTGAAATAGATGCAAACATCAAGCTGGACATGTTATTGAAAGAGACAACTGATTCATCATCTGTTAATGGAAGTAATATCAAACTTCCCCAGTCTTGTGAACAAAGCATCTCGGCAGATTCACACCATTTTAAAAATGCAATTTTAAATGAGATTTTGAATGAAAAAAGAATGGCTCTTTTGAAATCTCCAGAAGTAGAACAGTTTCTATATAAACATCAAATGGAAAAGAAGCCTGTCTTTTCAGGTATACCTTTATGTTTGTACACCAGTTTTTTAATGTCATTAGCTTTGATTCAATAACATATACCCATAGCCATTTCAGTATTTTTATTTATTACAAGTTTCTATTGTGAATGTATTATAGTAAAGTATATTTTATTGTACAGTGCTAAAATGCATTTTACAGTAAAATACAATACAGGAAAACGTATTGTGAATTAGCAGAATGTGAACTGTAAAGGAGTTCTGAAATTTAATAGTATGTGCACTTGTACTATTCTTTCTTTCTTCTTTTTTTTAAGTTAAATTTTAAAGATTTGATTGGGATTAATATACATTATGCAAAGATACAAGAAAAGAAAATGGTCATTCATTTCTTGGAGTAACCCTTCACTTTCTTACACGTATCCAGCAAAAATTAAAAAAAAAACAAACACCAACAACATCATCTGGCAAACAACCATTCTACAGATTTTATAACATTAGTCACAATACGCATTTGCACAGAAAACAAGTCTGCATCTGAGCATTTAAAGCTTAAACCAATTGCCCTCTCAATTCCAGTATTTTCATTCATCCACTCAAATATTGAACTTTTCTATTTCCAAAGTCAAAGTAGTTTATGTGACAGTAGGAAAAATGTGAAAACTACCATATTTAATCCTTCCATTACAAGTAAAGAGTGTATCTTTATATAGGTATATTCAGATACTTTTAAAAAAATTATGTGAAATAGGTTTTTAACTTGCATTAACCCTATTATAATCAGTGAGCACCTTCAAGTCAAATTTCACAATTTAAGTTAAAGCAATAATTCTAACAATTTTAATAATTTGTTACTTAAAAAATATTTTATTATTGATATTTTTTCATTTTGTAATATTTATTTAGTATAATTTGCAAAGAAAATGTATAAAAAATTACAAACTTGGATTGCAGCACAGCTTCAAGGAGTCTTGCCAGAAAGCAATGCACTTACCAATTTTTTTACCTATCCCAAATGTATAAGCTTTTATCTTCTACGAAACTATCATCCCTTGAGAATACAATTAACAAAGTCTTGTTTCTGTCATGATTTTACTTCTCTGTCTGAAAATTTGTTTCAGGCTTCCATTCACATCACATGCTATGAGGTCATAAAAAGATGGGAGCAACTATCAATGAAAAATTTCTTTGAAACTAGCTACAGGCAGAGTTTAAATGTCATGAACAATTTCAGATTATAAACAATTTATATCAATATAAAATGATTTGAAAAAGTGATTAGATGTTGCTCCTGCAGGGAACAACAATGGAATTTAGTGTGAAGTTTAGAATATTTAGGAAAAGATCATAGACCTAGGAAATTTAACAGTTACTTTACACATTCTTTTTATTCCTGAAAATGTATTTGTTAAGTTATACTTGCATGGAAATATGGTAATTTTCTTCTTCGAGGATAAGCCTTATTAGGTTCTGAGATTATAGTAAAGACAGCAAAATATTCTAGGGTTTAAAATCCTTACTAACTGAATACTGTTCTTAAATTTATTTTATTGAAATGATGCACATAAATCAAAACCTATAAGTTATGGAAAACGGTTATTTATTAGATATAAAATGACTGACCAAGAATCCTGTTTGCGCAAATAGTTACCTATTCTAACCTGATACCATTTTGAAAGGTCAGGTCTCAGATCACTGATAATTCTTTGTCAGTTTATTCTGTTTAACAATTTATATACAGAAGTGGTGATTACTGCCATCAGCAAAACAAAGTTTTAAAAGAAATATGTTGATGAAAATCAGTCAAGTTGAAATTGACTGGATATAAGAACTTTCTGATCAGTAAAAAAAAATTGAAATTCTAAGGTGTAAGGAAGTATTTTTAATGCCCCTGGCAACAAATGTTTGGGAATTTCCTGACAAAAAATTATTGAAAAAATAAATTAAATAGTATGATTTTTTATTCGAAAACTAGATACTGTTTAATAAGTTTGTTCTCCATGTAATTCAATTTGTTTAAGTATTTTCATTGTGACAAGGAAAAAGTAAAGGGCTTCAGTGATAACTCTCAGTCCATAAAATGTTAATCCTCTAGTATAGACAATGGTCATTTACTTCTACGATTTTTCTGTAGGGCTTATACTTGCTTGGGTGTGTTTCTATGTCATGCCCTCCTGGAGGAAAATCATACTCATTTTGTGGGGTTTTACAAAGACTTGTACAAGTTATTATGAATTAAGGTTTATCTCCCTTGAATGTATATATATATAGAATGGAAATGATTAATGAAGTCGGTAATCTAAAGATTAAGGATATTGCACTCGGAATCTTGATCTGACAACAACAGTATGATATCATTGTGATCCTGGTTCCTGTTTTTTGCCTCTTGTAGACACTAGTAGCCTTACCTCTCTACCCCAGCAGTCAGAAGTCTTAACAGTAAACATAGAACTTTCTTTTGCTGTCCATGTTAAGTTTTTGTTTTATGTAATATTTCTGGAACCTGCTGTGTGCATATATGTCGTACCTTTCGATTGGACATTAGTGTACCTAAACACCACAGTTATAAGCAAAGATTGGAAATTAGTACACATATATATATATATATATATATGTGTGTGTGTTTAGTACTGTGTAAAACTTTCTTCATGGTGAGATGAATCACCTAAGAAAATTGTCATGGAAGCTCATAATAGTTGTCCTAAATTTTTGTCCCTGAATATGTTTTGGAATACCTTTTAGTTGAAATAAATGTTGGGTGAGAAGAAGTTGATGATCACTATTACTTGAATATCTGTCTGTCTTACAAATTGAAATTGGTGTTTCTCAAGCATTGTGTAAAGTTGTAAGATTGGACAGTTGGTAGATCCTTGTGTTTGGGACATTTCACAAGAGTTCTGGGAAACTGCTTTCATGTTTATTAGCTAACTTGTAAGTGTTGAACATTTTTGTAATTGTTTATAAAATGAAGTGTGTTTATTTTTTTGTATTAAATAAATAGTGTGACTGTGGTTTGTGTAATACAAGGTTTTATTCTTGTGTAACTACAGGAATTGTACATATAAAAGGAATGTCTTTCTTTGTGCCATATATCAATGCTGAAGCTGATAATTTACACTGAAATAACTCAAGCCTCTTAAAAAGATGGGGGAGAATCACAGTCATGGAATAAGTTTAGAGTCATACAACCTGTATCAGCTGTTTTTTAAGTGTGATGCTAGCAGTAGGTACTTGCAAAGTTCAAATAGTCACTTGTTCAAGAAACTCAATTGACCGTATCATAGTCTGGTAGAAAACATAGGTTATACTAGCATTGTGCAATTGATTTTTTGTCCTCTTGCTAAAGTTTTCTTTCTGTTGTTTTAGCATTGTATCATAAAAGATCTACAAAAGAAAAAAATAACCCTCCTTTATTACACAAATTATAGAGGCTAATCAAACATAAGTCAGTGTTCTTTATAATATAGTTACAATATTTAAAAAAATAAACATATCTAATGATTCAAGAAACATGGCTACACTAACCAAACAAAACCCTTTGTAATAGGATATTCTCCATTATACTATCTAATATTACAATTATTTGTGCAAACCACTAATTGGTATGAAATTTATCTCGTATTTGTGTATTCATTAAACTCAGTTTAATTATGTATATGTACATTCTTGTTTTGCTCATGTTGAATAGTTTGTGCAAAATTGTAAAATTAAATAAATCTTTAAAGATTCCAAAGTAAGCCAGTGTGTATCACATAAGCATTGTTTATTATTACTTCATATCATTTGG
Organism: Limulus polyphemus; assembly: GCF_000517525.1. Lineage (NCBI taxonomy): Eukaryota > Metazoa > Arthropoda > Merostomata > Xiphosura > Limulidae > Limulus > Limulus polyphemus. The sequence continues at coordinate 20,319 of NW_013670961.1, read as the reverse complement.
AAGGTACATGGGATCAGAGAAGTAGTTAAAACTCTTGAAGAAGTCCAGTAACACAAGTTTTTCCTAATGTAGACTTTTAGTTATTAGATGTAAAAATTGGAGAACTCTAACAATTGGTTTATTTCAGTATTACCCTAAATGAAAAAAAGTTCTTATATCATTGGATTTATGTTATTTATTATCTCCTGATTGAGTGAGTATATGAAAAGACTTTAATAGATTGAATAGCTTGCTGGCACATTACTTGTTGTTATTAGCTCTGAAATTACTGACTTACATAGTATATAAGTAAACATAAACATTATGTAAACAATTAAGTTAATGTTTACATAAAAAAAAGGACTGTTACAAACAGCAAGACCAAACCTATGATGAAACAGAACATATTTATATTACAAAACAAGCCTTAATCCAAATACTTCACAACAAAACAGAGTCACTAGGACACAGGCTATAATGTGTGGTGTAAGATATAACCTTGTTTTTGGTGGTGACTGTGGATGTGGGACATACCTGGTGGTGATACACCATCTATCAATCTTAACCTCCATTCACAAAGCCTCTCATGTAAATAAAGAAAAATTATAAAAAAAGTATAATAAGAAAATATAAGAGAGGAAGGTTGTCGGTACTCAAGTCCACAGTGTACCACATCTGTATCAATGTTCACTGCCTGCAGACAGATGTGGGAAGGTGACTGTTCTTAGAAGAAGAGAAGTGAAAAATTGGAAAAAGAAAAAGTTCTGCCAATCAGGGCAGTGAGCAAGAAAACCTTATCTTATGAAGTTGGCATTTCAGCTCCCATTATAGTAATAAAAGCTCAAATTAATAAAGTAATATTAGTAGCACAGCAGATAAATTATACTAGAACAAAATTCCTACCAAGTTGTCTCAACTAGTATGACACCCAACCTCCACCCATAAAGTCTACTGTAACTAGTAATTTTTAGATACTCTTCTACTTTTTGCAAGAACTTTTGTATTCATGTCTGTTAATGATGTTAATACCCCTTACATTCCACATTATAGCCTTTGTAGTGATGATTTTGTTTATTTGTGCAGCATTTTGGTTAAGGCATGTTTTGAATTATAAATAAATATATATATATATATATATATATCTAACCACAAACTCTTCCAACTATATTGAACTATATTATAAAGAAGTCAGGAGACTAGTATTGTTGCATATAAACTGAGTGTATGGGAATTAGTTTATCATAACTTAATTAATTCTCAGTTATTTTTCTGTCTCTTCCAGGTAACTGCAAGCCCAACTAAAATTATGTTAGCCTAACATTTCTTCAGTTGTGATTTACCATGAAACAGTTCCATATATGTTCTAATGTAGATGTCATAGAACTTATGTTCAAGTTAACAAGGTTAAATTTAAGTGTATTTTACACTGATATTTCACTTTAGATCAGTGAAGTTAAATTGAAATGTTCTGTTGGTATAGTAAAAGTGCTCAAATTAGGATGAAAGAAATATGAGCCAAAAGTGCATGGTTAGTTGAAGCTTTCCAGGAAGTTAATTGTTGTCAGTAGATTGTAGATTACGTGTTAATAATTTAAAACACATTTTAAAATTAATTTGCTTTTATAACTCCAGGCACGGCCAAGAGTTGAAAAGAACAGCTTATTAAAGAAGTCATAATAAAACCAGATTTGAAACCACTTTTTAAAAAAACAAAAGCCCTGAAAATCCTGTACTAATCATATATCAATTGTAAAAAGGAAATAAAAGGAATATTTTTAGTAATTTCGATGATGCTCCTTATTTTAAGGTACAAAATCATAGTGCAGACTTGCGGTTCCATACATGGGACTTAATTACTGCAATTCTAAATATTTGTAATTTTATTGTTGAAGCTAGTAGAAATGCATATTTGTGAGTTTTGAAGTAACTGCAGGACACAATGCTAAATGCTAAGTCAGAAAAATAACATAATATTCACTAAAAAATGATAAAATGTGTATATATTTATCACATATTTGAATTTTTTAACTATTTTGTGCTTTGTTATGTTATTATATTAAATATACATGTTCATTTTGGGTTTTGTAATAAGCAACATTTACCCATGCCTCAAGGCATGTGGATGAAGCTTAGAACACAATCCAGATTATATCATTACTCACCTGTGAAACATATTTTAAATGATACCATGTGTCTAGGTTTTCCTCTGTTTTTTGAAAAGACAGCACTCAAATGTTCAGTATAGTTCAACAGTTCAGTATTACAAATGAATTTCAGATTTATTTGTTTTAACAGCAAACACTGGTTAAAATAAAATAACAAAATTGGCATATAAAAATTTATACATGCTCAAATTTTTAAGAAATGTTAATGGAATAGATCATTATGGCAAATAGTTTTTGTTTAATCAGAAATTGAGATTTCAAAATATTTTCAGCAAATAATATAAAAGACAAAGATAAATTTAGAAGAATAAATTATGAGAGATACTTTGTTGCATAACTACTTTTTTTTAATAATTCTTGACATACAAGGTTTTTCTAATAATGTAAACTGCTAGCAGTCCAGATTTTGTAAGCCTCCAGCAAGCAGATGTCAGATCTTGCATTACAACTAACTTTTTTAAGTAGAAAACTTGATAAACTCTTGGAATTAATTAAGATAAAATGTGTTACTTTTAGCGACTGGGATGTCTATTAGGTATTATTCGTTTGGTACAATAAATTTGACTAATCTAGATTTTAAAACCATGTACAAGTTAGTGCATTTTAAGTTCTCATAATATCTCGACAACTAGTAGTGTTTTTAGGTTTTAGTGTCTTGAAGCTTAAACATGTAACAGAAGACAAGTTTGTTTTTGTGTTTGTATTATCTCCTTAAGTTGGAGTATTTTTGTTTTGTTTTTTATGAAAATGAGTGTTTAGTGCATATTATTTGTAAGGTGCATTGTTACTCACCTTTGTGATTCTGTAACCTCTTAAAGTGAATTTGTGTATTCCCTGAATTTTTTTATACTATGCAGAAATGTCATTAGTAAACATAGCTGTATTAGTGACAACACTAATTTCAGATATGTTGAGAGTTAACTTGTGTTTTATAGAAGTACTGATTTTCTTAAACTCGGGTTATTCTGTTTACACTGTGTTCCCTCTACTAAAACATTTATGTTAGTGAAGTTTCCAAGATTTTACTGAGGCATTTTCAGAGGTTAAAATTCTGCCTTGTTCCCATTTCCTAAAGATATCTGAAATTAAAAGAGATATAAAGTGATTTTATTCCCAAATTATATACTGTCAAATGATATTCCAATGTATGGGTTTTTGTACTCTATTTAACTTCATTTAGCAAGTAACAAAAACAACTTTTACACTTACATTAAACACAAGTTACAATTTGACTTTCAATATCCCAATTATGAAGGTTCCAAAATTTTGCTTTCACACTGTTCTTTACTAGATTTCAGTTTAGACAGAACATAATGCGTTATGTTGTTTCTCACATACTTAACTTATGTTAAAAGTACCAGATCAGTTGTTAATTTATCATTTTTAGTTCAATTCCAAAATAGTTATACTATAGTTTGCAATTATAGACAAGGTTATAATTTAGCATTTATTTTTTCATCTCTGTGAAGTATTTATTGGAACTCAATACATTCTGTCATCTTCATTATAAAAATGATATTTTTACACAGGTTTTAGATAAACCTGCTGTATGAATATGAGTAAATAAAATAAACTACTATGATAGTATTTATTTTAGAGACATCTTTCATAATTAAAAATTTGAGATTTACTAAGGTTTGTAAAATCAACCTGCATGAGTAGCTTTTGAGTAAAATAACATATGACTTCATCAGCATAATCCTTTGTATAACCTGTTGAAGGACTAGAGAAACAAAGTGAAACAGGCAAATTGTTTGTAAAGTTAGTAAGACTATTTCAATACTTAATTTACTTTACATGTATGCATGAACTATATTGTTATTATACATAGTGTCAAAGGTCAAGGTCAAATCCATCCCATGCCGAGATGGCACATAGAATTGGTTGCTGAGCTCTGACTTAATTGGCACGTGTGGATGAGAATGGTAACGCATGCTCTGATGCCAGTCCATTGCAGATTAACCTTCAGCTAACAGCTGGGTAGACTGAAATAATTGAAGTAAAGTGCCTTACTCAAGGACACAGGATCATAACACATGCCAGTCTTTAACTCGCATCCATTGGACTAAAAGTCTAAAGTAGCTTTATCTAGTATAACTTCTGGCATATTTCATTGTGAAGGATTTATAACAAATTGTACAAAGATTTTAACAATTTTAAAGTAACGATCTGAATTTTAGGGAACTTCAATATTTTAAAACATTTTATCGTGTGAGAAAGGTATTATATGCTTCTTTTGTATATTGTTAGTTGTTCCCCGGACAAAATCAGTGTTAGTTCTTAAAAGCCTCCAAATCAAGAGAAAAATAATGGTACAAAGATGAGTGAAAAATTAATTTTTAGGCATCCTACATTATATAAATATTTTACTTAAAATTTGAAGGTAATAATAATTTATTTGTATGATGAGTAATTCCTGGAAACACATTTATCTGATACGGTATCTTACCTCTCTCACATAATAGCTTTTCTCATTCAGTGCTGCCCTCTATATGCACACGTGTTTTTGCTCATAACTAGCCTTGAAACTCCCACTTACTCCATGTTTCTACAAGGTTCAGCTTCCTTCTAGCATGCAGATAAGCATGGGATGACTCTTCACCAATAGGAACATGACACATTCTCCTGTTGCACTTGGTTCCCTCTATACTGTATAAACAAATTTTCACTTCTCGATTTGGCACAGTTGTGTTAAGGCGTGTTAATTTTTGTTTGTGCTTTCACTTTAATTTCTGTTTATTGTTTTTCACACTGTCTATTAATCAACTTAGTTGTTGTTTTTTGCCTCATTTTATACAGTGATAATCTCACTGTATTTTATTAATTTCAATCTTTGTTCCAGTTAAACATGAATTCTGAATTTTATTTCACTACCAATACTTCAGTAGTGATGAATATTACAACATTTTAACCTGCTGTGTCTCAGGCTTTAGGCCTTGCACCTTCCACTGTGGATGTTGCAGTTTTTTGATGGGAGTTTGGGTTTGTCATGCGGCCAGCCGTTTCTTCCCAGCCCAGACATTTATTTGTCTGGTGAATCTAGGTAAGATTAAGACGATTTGGTTAGGGTTTTTCTCCCACCTGCAGACACCTACAGGCCATCATTAGCATTCTTGGATATGAGGAGACAAGTATGTTACCTTTTATTGGTATCGCTCCTCATTTTCCCCATCTTCTTCAGATGTTGGGATCCACGCTGACCGAATTTTCTTGTGATTTTGTACTTGGGGGAGACACATCGTACCTCGACCCCCTTGGGCTCATAATAATAGTTTTTTTTTCATATCTTCTTGACATGTTTTCTGTATTTACACTCCCAAAATTAGTGTCATCTATCTATACTAGAATAAAGTTCACCCTAATATTGTTTGGATCCAGATAGCCTTCTATGTATTATGCATGATCTAAGATGTTTTATTGCCTTCACAGCTTCCTTCTGTGGTTCACGTTTATTTATCTACTAGAACCCTTCCTATCAAAGTGATTTTTCGCTCACCACCCCACAGGCTGGATTCGCCAACTGATCAGGCTGGCATATTCATCCTTATCTCTTGACTCCCTACTCTTTGTTTTTACAGGTGTCATCACATCAGATTAGACATTTTACCTTTTCCTGGCCTCCCATCTATATTGTCATTTGGGGAAAATCATCCAGGCTGGCAGGTGGACCACACCCAACACATTAATTTCCCATTAGCCCTATCAGGTGGCCATTTTGTCCTCATCTGGATATCACATAATGCCTGTAGCCATAATACACACATCTGTCCAACTATGAGTTGGTACATTTATTAATGTCTTTCTTTTTTTGTAAAGGGTCATATTCCTTTTCTATATTGAATCCCACTCTGTGGCGAGTGATGCCTGTTCAGGTGTACATATTCTCAAGTTCCTACCGTATGATCAGTAAGGTCAGTAATACCCATTGTTGTGATGGGATGTTCTGTAAGACCACTAGTAGGTTCTTCATCCCAGTGTTTTGCGTCATAAGTATGCCTGTACCAAACCATATATTCATGGACTAGCCTAAGTAAAGTAGAAGGGGATTGCAACCTGTCTCTGTTGCTCCTTCGATTACATAACTAAGGAATGGTCTGCTTTTAAAAATTGGGTTTTATGGGCACCCCTGCACTTTCTCCAGTGCTGCATTCCTCCATACTCTCCAATGCACTATTCCCCCCCCCCTTCTACCAGTGAAGTACAGAGAGTCCTTACCACTAACCAGCTCCTAGTTGCAGGTATGGTGGACCAATGAAGCTTTCTAAATCTAGATCTTATAGGTTCTTACCCTTTCAGTAACTTAACTTGTGTTTAAAAAAAAGCTATATATTTATAAACAAAATCTATGAGAATCCAGTCTCGTATATCGGCCCAACACGATCGAAGGTAAGACATGCTTCCCTTGCTCAAATCACATATATAGCATCGTTGATGTACATAATTTACCACTGACCTTATTAGGGTGTTATGGGTAGATAAAGACCATTTACACATCAACAAACATATGTAATGCCTTGTTTAGTTGTACATTTACTAATCTTAACCTTGTTGGGCCGATTAAGTCTAAATTTATACTATGGCCAGCTAAAGTGACTTTCGAGTAAAGTTTTGTTACTAAGTGTAAGTTAATCATGTTTAATGTTATATATGGAATTAATCCAGCATCGCAAAGAATATCCATGAAGCTATCACTAATGTTACTCAGTAACGTTTGAGCTTGTTTGTTTTTTCTTCAGAAAATATCGTAGAAAATAATTATCATACATATTTTTGGTGATTATAAATCAAACGTTTTATATATACATGTTCTTTATATTGATCTACTTTGAACTTGTTTGCACTTGACAATTTCGTTCATTGTTTCAAGAACACTGTAAAAATGCCGAAAGAAAATAAATCCCAGTTATTGACTTTAGAGACAGCTATGCTTATGATGTTATGTTTCGTTTCTACGAAAACCATATACATTTATAGAGAAAGAGAGAGAAATAAATCTGCATGCCTATAGTCACGCATTTGCCAGTGTATACTGGATGATTCCGAAGTCCGTTGACAGGCAAATAATTCAGAAATGGAGAAGAATAGGAAAAAATTGTTAATGAGATGGAATGAGATATTTTGGGCCACCTACTGTTGTTTTTGAGAAGCGATTTTGTTTATAATATTTCATTTTTATTGTCTACACCTTTGCAATTGACATTTTGGGCTTATGATATGTGTTAATAAAATTATCGAAAGGTATGATCCCAATGATATCGTCAACAGGGTTGATTCACAATATCTCGTTCCCTACCAGTAACGTTTATTTTCCTATACTTTTCAATTTATGAATTATTTGCTTGACAATGTACTTCTGAATCACCCTGTATAGGTATAGGGTACACAAATTTGCTACTTCATCCTGGTTGTAATTGTGATTCGTCATCAGTACAAAGGAAATGACTAATTTTCTTTAGTGATATGAAGAGGAAACTTGAAACAAGGACACTAAATATATGGAAGCGTGATATTTCGCTAAAGCAAGTATATTTGTTAAAACAAAGCTGGGAGATCATTTCAATATCAGTTTCAGACTTCGTTAATGTTGAATCAACGGAAGTCCTAAATTCAAGTGGCCGGCAAGGCCAAGTGTTTAGGGCGCTCGACTCGCAATCTAAGGGTCGCGGGTTTGAACATGCTCGCCCTTTCAGCCATTGGGGTGTTATAATCTGATGGTCAATCCCACTATTCGTTGGTAAAAGAGTTGGCGGTTGGTGGTGATGACTAGCTGCTTTCCCTCTAGTCTTTCACTGTTAAATTAGGGACGGCTAGCGCAGATTGCCCTCGTGGAGCTTTGCGCGAAATTCAAAACAAGTACCCAAGTTCCAAATAAAATGGACAAAACCAATACCTACTTAGTCTGTCATGATCGATTAGTTTTTATAACGAATGCAACTTCATACCTATGTTGTATTTGTTAGATATCGGAGCTACAGCTCAAGACCGTCAAATGCAAGAACTGATAAGTTTTGGCTCTTGATATATAGATGAAAAACCGAAGTTGTAACTTTTATATATAAAAGAAAAATTCTACGACAATACACTATGCAACCGTCATTTACAAATGGGTTTCTAGGGAAAATGACCATCATATTCTATATATCAGTTCAAAATCCTTTTCCAGACAAAATTAGGCCATTTTAAATGCTTTTCTTGTATTCAGGAGTGTGTTAAAAATCTATACTGTTCTTCCTATTTGAAAGAAGCGAAGTATCATTTGAATAATGATAATCCACAATACAAATATTGCTGATGTATGAGAATAAATAAGCCATATACATTCCAAGAAGAATTGTGTTTATCAAAACGGATTTTTATGCATTTCATTGAAAGTAATTCCTACAGTTGAACTTAACACTTGTAGTGGAAACTGGCCTTACGAATGCAGTTGCAAAATTTACAGTATGGCCGATTTTTTATTTCTTAGATTTATTTGCCAACGAAACACGAAGGATTATAGTTAGTACTTGGTGGCACAGCGGTATGTCTACAGACTTACAACGATAGAAACAGGGTTTCGATACCCGTGGTGGGCAGAGCACAGATAGCCCATTGTGTAGCTTTGTGCTTACCTTCAAACAAACAAACAGTACTTGATTAATTAACCAGAAACGCAAAATAAACTTAGAAACGATGCAATGCAATTTGACAGACTTACACCGTGATTGTGACAACACTAATTTCAGACATGGTGAAATAAAATTGGATATATCAGTTTGTGCACTATAGTGTTGATTTCTCTTTCAAAAAATAGGTTCCTGAAATTGTATCACTTGTTTTTGTTTCATGATTTTCTTGAGATTGACAAATTTAGCTTAATGTGGAGTATGAACTGTGGGCTACCTTAACAATGTGCTATAGACACAACCGGTTCTATCTTTGTTGAGAGGCATTGAGTGCAGAAGTATCTTGCATGTCTCCTAGCTCCATCGGCCAGAAACTTGCATGAGAGCTCTGAAACTGGTCAGTTGTTCGTGTTGAATTTATTCTCTCGCCAGTAAATCTTTTTACTTACCTAATGGACATCAGTGAATCTGATCAGCATAAAGGTTAACCTTTGAAGAACCATATAAATTAAGAAACAATTATAATACTTAGTAAACAAATGTCGTCCTTGACCTAAAGAAGACGAAGAAAATCACAACAAGTGAAGTATTATACATGGGTTCATTACGTTATATTAAAACTATTTTAATATGTGACAGTCACAACCGATATAAACTCGCAGTTGAATAGCATGCATTAGAAATGAATTTTCACCTTATTTGGATTCGTAAGTAATGTGATGACACCAAAAATTGGTCGCTTTTGGAAAGGGTAATATGACAGCCCTTTTCTACGCAAAATATTCATACACTAAGAATAGAAAGATGTGTTCAAATCGTAAATTTATAATTTCCAAGATAGAGATATCCCATGTACTTAATGGCATTGAAAAATAGAATAATATCGATCAACTTGGGACAATGACCATCCAGAAAAAGACCTGCAACAAGTCATATCCCTGTCGTAATAAGCAAAGTGCGGCGTATTGTTACAGGTGTGAATCCACGAACAAAGGGCATTGGTAAAAGCCGTACATGTGACCCAGGTAATAGTATGCAACATAATCAAGAAGGATTTCTGTCTGGAAAAATGACAGAAGTCACGTGCGCACAAGCTGTTTCCTTGACATATCATATCAACCGTGGCACGCTTCAAGTAGCTGGAAAATAAAACTGGTATTCATGCTATTCCATACGAATTCTAAAAACTAAGAGTGAAGAACAATATGCAATAATACATGAACCACACAATATCTACTTATCCATGCCGACGAAGCCTTTCATCAATACCAGAGATCATGAGACCGGATAGGATATGATAGACGTAGTAGTGGTCGAAGCGCTATTTATATCTTCAGTTTCATAAACAACAACAATTATGGTGTGAGCTAGATTTAGTAAGTGAAACTATAACCCATCGCTTATGGTTTTCTGTAGGATCAGACTTTTGAAGTGAGCGTTGGAAAACCATTGTCCTGGAGCACTGTATGTACTGTGGAAAGCTGCACTAAGGAAAGGTGTGTGCTCTGAACATGACAACCTTACGATGGAGCCTTTAGCAATGAAAGCTACGCTGCAGAATTGTTGTCATGGAGCATATTCATGAGACTGAACATGACCGGACATGGACTGTAACGACGTGGTAAGGCTCCAAAATCGTTTTAATATAACATATTCAACCTCTCAGTGCATGATATTTCAGTTGAAGTTTCAGTTTCCGTTACATTATAAAATAATTTTAATAACACTGTTTTATTAACCAAAATTGCGTTTATACTTTACGAAGCGTGATAAAAATAATGTTTGCTGAAAAAACAACAACATACAGTTAATATACTAATTATTACTTTATATATGCATTTTCCCTGACCTCAAGAACAATTAGGAAATACAAAAAAGTGATAACAGCACAAAAAGCAGTTAAGTTTAAGAATAGTCGATAAAATTTACTCTTTATTTTCTATGTATTCACTTTTACATTGTTTGTTTGTAATTAAGCACAAAGCTACACAATGGGCTATCTGTGCTCTGCCCACCACGGGTATCGAAACCCGGATTCTAGCGTTGTAACTCCGCGGACATACCGCTGTGCCACTGGGGGAGGGGGCACTTTTACATTTCGTGAATTAAAAAAAATACGTAATTTAACGGACGTTAAACAGTGTGTTGCTGTTGGCCAATCAAACATATATGATATTTCTGTACATGTGTAATGTTCGAGACGCTGTTTGAAAGTTTCAAAAGTACGTAGTTGCTTGTTTGTTTGTAGTTTTAAACACAAAGCTACATAATGGGCTATCTGTGCTCTGCCCACCATGAATATAGAAACCCGGTTTCTAGCGTGCAAGTCCACAGACCTAAACTTCGTAACAAATATAAGTATATTTAACGTGATTGTACCGTGTTAACTGTAGGACTGTTCAGGTATACATTATGACTTTATAAAAACGTGATTAAGAATAATTAGTAAAATATAAATACATGTAACTTTCCTTTACACTTTTATAAAAACTCACTTTATCGTTGGTACATGCTCGCCCATTCAGCCGTGGGTGTGTTATTATGTGACGGTCAATCCCACTATTCGTTGGTAAAAGAGTAGCCCAAGAGTTGGCGGTGATGACTAGCTGCCTTCCCTATAGTCTTACACTGCTAAATTAGGGACGGCTAGCGCAGATAGCTTCGTGTAGCTTTGCGCGAAATTTAAAAAAAAAAAACAATCGTTGTTGCATATGTTGTAGACTTTGTATACACATTTCTAAAAAAAAATAAAGTTTTTATTACATTCACCCAAATAACAAATTGCAATTTTTATTCATGATTATCCTGAAAATTAAGAAAACTTATCTACTTAATTATAAGCTGAAAAAATACAGCGTATGTGTTAAGACAGTTGTAAAAAAATAACTGCAACGTCGAACTGCTAATTCTTATATTTTTTTAATTATTATTTTATATGCCTATATAAGATCTTTTGCTGTACCAAATTCAAATCAATATTTTAAAAAACCGTTGAAGGCATACTAATTCAGTGAGAGTATCTCGCACATTTTATTGTCATAATGAGCAAAGAGCATGTAAAAATTTATTCTTAAAATATTTTTGTCAATCTGATGCTGATCGCATCTCAGTGAAGTTTTAATTTAAAATTGTAAGTATGCTTTACAGTAAAAATATTTCTTGAACACACCTCACATCTGGTGATAATATAGAAAACTATCATCCCTGATGAAAGAAACATCTCATTCGTTTCCAAAATAGTTAGCTGTAACTGTTTAAGGGAATTAATTATCATCTTGTGACAAAGGAAGTGACTTAAAGATAACTGCTTACTTCCTTGAGAGTTGCATTGAAGCTTAGTAAATCTTCACCGCTAGGGTATTAGTAAGTTTGTCAACATCAAGGCAAGGCAGTGTTCTTCACATTTCAAGAAAGTTGTCGGAAGTCAAAAAGTATGTTAATATGGCGGTATAGCATTGTATGAAAACATTTCGTTTCTCTGTGAATTTAAAAGAGGTGTGTATGCATATTTTATAAGGTAGTAACAGATGTGTCAACTATAGTTATTTCAGAAGGTCCTTGGATTTTTTGGTTTGTTTTGTTTCTTCAAGTATTTGCCTTGCTAGCTCTGATTGTACATCTTATAAGGACAAATACATTTGATATATATCTATGAATGTATGCAATGTTCCGACCACTTTTAATCAAAAACAACATGCAAGGTAATATAGAACTATTTAAAGTATTTCTGTTTGTGAGAACTATTTAATAACTTATATTCACAACATTTCTCTTCTTCTAAGTTATTGATTCTTTTTATCTCACTTTTGACTTACAGTAGAGTGTATGCAATTTAGTCGCTTTGTTTCTTACTTCGTTTACTCAAAAATGACTAATCACAGGATCATGAGTGCTCTAACATATAGATTCCGTTGAAATTGCTTGCTTCAGAGTGGTATATCTTTAAAATGTTTCTAAAGGCTCTGCCATTTTTGTTTGTTTTTTTACTCAGGAGGCAGCTTGTTAAACTGCTATTCACCTCGGCTAGAAGCAAAGTAGATGATGAAGGCACTTTGGAATATCACGAAGAAGTTTTTCCTTCTTCCAGATGACCCTCACTTTTCTCTTTCTTCAAAATCTAGCCATAGAAGTTACTTGGGACTTGTTATTATGGTACACCTCTTTATCTCATTAATGGTAAGTTAAAACGTACAAGCAAACTCTCTGGACGTTTATTTTGTGCTTAAAGATTCCAAAATTAAAAATTACTTATAGACAGCATTTTCAATATGGATATAAGCTTTATGAATATTAACATATTGCTTGTTTGTTAATTTCCCGTACAAATTCTTTACGAGAAACTTCAGCGATACAAGTCCTTTCTTGATTAAAGCTAGTTTATTCTTTCTCGATACAAACTTTGTAATACACAGTAATTTCACAGTGAGTACGTACCTCGTCACTCTAAACTTAACTACTTTTATAACACACGCTATAAATCACAGCGATTCACAAGCTCGATAACTTCGCTCTATGAAACTGCAAGACACACACAATTTACCGTTCACGTGGCTACTGTTCGCTTGACTCAATTATTTATCTCTTCAATCCCGCTGGTTTTTCTCGCCAGGTTTATATACTAAAAAAAGAGGGCATATCGATCAGACTAGAGTTGCCGGGCAAATTCATGATCCTTCGAGAAACTCCAGCACGCATGCTCCCAGAGTCACGTGACTTCCGCTGTCGTAACAATATCATTTTTTGTGAAATAGTTTAATTGGAACTTGACTTATATATACAAATATTTTAAGCAACATCCTACGGAATGAAAAAAATACTCTCAGGAAAACCAGGAAAATACATAAAATTGAATCCAGAACCCGAAAGTTTTCAGAGCCCTGAGGCGATTCCTATATCCCGGCTGTAATGTGTGCACCTGTGGCACATATTCCCTCGCTTCGCTCGGTCACATAAATCGTGGGCCCCACTTATAATTTTCCTCCTACATCTTTGTATTTCGTGATTTAGAATAAACGGATGGTGTGTAGTTATCATGGATGATGTCCTGATTGAGAACTGAATCATTTATATATAATAGTTTATATTAAAAAATGTTCATATTTTAAGCTGTTTTATATTCTTCATTAGATCTGTACATTAAAGTACTGCCTATATCCAATGGGTACTGGGAAAACAAATTAAATGGAACTGAGTTGGAATTATTGAACTGTTAAATCGGATTAGTCATATTTTGAACAAAAAGTGAGGATTTTAATATCAGTTCGTTGATATTTGTGTCGGAACTTTGTTGATTCAATAATGCTTCATTGTATATACCAATAAAACACTTAAACAAAGTATTGTCAGCTTGAAAGATATGTAGCTGGTACTGGAAACGAAACCTACTCTTTCAACCTGAAGTTAAAATCCACAAAAGCTGGTTTTGAGTGAAACCTGTTTTCTTCAAGCACTATTTTGAGGAATTATTATTTATTAGTTTCAACTTCAGAACGATTACAACATAAACTCAAGTTTAAATTTATTTGTAACCGAAAAATACGTCAAGGATGCTCAGTAGGAACTGTACACCACATATTGTTTGTATGCTTAAGAATTTTGCACTAAGCTACACAATAACTATCTGAGCAAAATCGTCCTAATTTGAAAGTAGCTAGCCAACTCTTGGGTTACTCTTTTTGAAATCGAATAGAGATTTGACTGTCACTCTTATAGTATACCAATGACCCCAATGTGTGAAACAAGTTTTTATGGAAAAAGCCGCGAAAAATGAAGCGTTGGATTCAAAGTCTGAGTACATTAAACACTTGACCACGCCCGACCCAAATGTATACTTGAGCCTAATATGTTATTTTTATGATGCATTCATATGGAAGAGTTGTTAATTAAAAAGCAGAGAAAATATCAAACTTTTCTAGCTATTGTTTGTTTTAAATTTTGCGCAAAGCTACATGGAGGCTATCTGCGTTAGCCGTCCCTAATTTAGCAGTCAAAGACTAGAGGGAAAGCAGCTAGTCATCACCACCCACCGCCACCTCTTGAGCTACTCTTGTACCAACGAATAGTGGGATTGACCGTCACTTTATAACGCCCTCACGGCTGAAAGGGCGAGCATGTTTGGTGGGACGCGGATTCGAACCCGCGACCCACAGATTGTGATTCGAGCGCCCTAACCACCTGTTGCTAACTATATATGCTAGTTTTCTACTGTAGAACTATTTATTTGTTCTTCATCTTCATATGAAAAACGCCCCCAGTGGCACAGCGGTGTGTCTGCGGACTTACAACGCTAGAAACCGGGTTTCGATACCAATGGTGGGCAGAGCACAAATAGCCCATTGTGTAGCTTTGTGCTTAATTGCAAACAAACAAACATATGAAAAACCTCGTTGTTTAACGTGACGCTGAATTTATTAACTATAGTTTTTTTTATTTTAGATGAGCTCCGATTGTTTCTTGTTGTTAAACTACGTCGACAACATTCAGATTCGAAATTATAATTATCGTGGACCACAGTTAAATAATGACAAAAATTAGTACTTGTTGTTTATACACGCTTCAATTTACTAGACAATAATTACATTTGAGTATGTCTCCTAATGGATCAGTGGCAAAATGTGGGGTTCGATTCCCAGCAGTGTAGAAAGTATAAACAGCTCATTATTTGGCTTTGTGCTAAAAACAAACTTTTTGTGTTTAACATATTTTTAGAGATACCTTTCACGAGGATTGTATAACTTTTCAAAGCTACAAATAAATGAAGGACATTCTCTGTAACCCTTTCAGCCGTGAGGCGTTAGAATGTGACGGTCAGTCACACTATTCGTTGGTAAAAGAGTAGTCCAAATTTTCAACAGTAAGGGTAACAGTACTAATTCGTATCAAATTTAAGTTTTGTCACCTAGTTACGAAGAATGTTTTGTTTTTTGTTTTGAATTTCGCGCAAAGTTACACGAGGGCTATCTGCGCTAGCCGTCCCTAATTTAGCAGTGAAATACTAAAGGAAAGGCAGCTAGTCATCACCACCCACCGCCAACTGGTTGGCTTAGTGGTAAGTTTAAGGACTTATAATGCTAAAATTCGAGGTCAATATCTGCGGTGAGCACAGCACAGTTAGCTCGTTGTGCAACTATTCGTTAAAAAATTATCTTTAACACTTTTAAACAGCGTAGAATTTTGTTTCGTTTTATTTTTATTAATGTATAATACAGTATCATTTATTCGCTACTACATTTAGCAAAAATATATACGGTGGTGATTATTATTGGTTTTATTAAATCAAGCCTCTCACAGTAAACAAATGCGAAATTAAAAATTTTCTACATGAACACAGGAGAAAGTGGTTTCTCAGAAACCAAATTCGGTACCAAACACTAGTAACTATAAGATAATTATGTAAGAGTTGTATTCCTATATACAGAATTAAATATAATTACGGAAACACGCAGATAATAAACATACAGGAGTCACAAATAACGAGTGATTGAAACTAAATAATCAACCTATCATCAGTATAATACATCATTACGGAAAGTAGAAAACAAAAGCGCCCGCGAAGTACAATGCACTAATATTCTGTATTCTTTAAACAGCAATACAGTTTCTTCTTATGTTAAAATAAGTTTTTGAATGTATAATTTTGAAATGCCGTTTTAAAATGCCTGTTTTACTCCCCACGATTCAGCCAAGTTGTTTGTTTGGCCTTTGACCTTTTCAGTTTCCATATATACCTATAAAGCGTTAATAATATTTATATCGGGACTTTGTCTGGGCAAAACCATAGTTGCGAGTTTCCCATCAACTTCTTTTCTTTCTACCAAGGGCGCAGCATAGCCTGGTGCTTACTGCGCTCGACTTGCATTCTACAGGTCTCGGGATCGAAACCAGTCATAGAACATTCTCGCCCCTTTTAGCCGTGGGGATGTTATGATGTTGTCGCCAATCCCACTATTCTTTGATAAAGATTAGCCTAAGAGTTAGCGGTGGGTGGTGGTGGTGACTAGCTGTTTTTCCTCTACTCTATCACTTCAAAATAGGAACGATTAGCGTAGATAGCTCTCGAGAAGCTTTGGGCGAAATTCAACAAAACAAACCTTTCTACTAGGTATCGTCTCACCACATTTACTGCATATTTGGGATCATTGTCTTGTTGGAAAACGAGTCGTTACCCAACAGGTCTTGTTCCTGAGGGAGCGTCATGGAGATAAAATTGTGCCTGCAAGCAGTCAAAGTGCTATCAATTCTGTATAGTCTTCAGCATTATTGGCTGAGATGCAGCCTACATTTGTATTAGCCCCCCCCCCCTGCATACTTCAGTTTATACGTTGACCCTCATACCATTCTTCTCTCTATCATTAAGCAAGGTGGTGATGATTGTTTCCAAACAATTTTTCTTCAGGTCCATCTGTAAAGAGCACCCTCTTCCAGCTTTGATCATCTTATTAGTTGAAGTCTTGTGCCAGTTTCAGCCTTTTGATTTGGTTATTTCTTCTAACCAGAGGTTTTTGAGCATTTGCACATCCATTGAGGCTACCTCATACTAATGTGTATCTTACTGTCTTGGAGGTAACATTCATACCTGTACTTACATTTATTTCACTGGCAAAATTTCAATTAGATTCAGCATATCACATTCAGAACATACTCTAACATACATATCAGGTTTTATAAAGGTCGCGATTCTTTACACTAGGTGTCCGTGACTTGTTGGTGATAAATTTCATCAATAAATAGATAGCAAACAATCCACTTGTTTTAAAATAATATATATTCAAAACAAATCAAACTTATGTACAAAAATTCGTTACACTACTGGTTATTACAGTTGTATCCAGAGCTTTAAATAATTGCTTATTTTTCGTCAAAGTCCACATGGGCGGGTTCAGTTAATTTAGAACACCCTTTGACAAGACAAATTATTATCATCTACTCTGTTATCACAATATAATTAGTGATAAATTCACCTACTTTCCCCTTACTTTAAATAATTCCCTTTTACAGTCAAAAGTCCACACAGAGTAGTTCAGTTACTTTAGAACCCAATATAAACTCACTTCATATATGGCTCATTACTGCTGAACTTACAATCATGCAGTCGAAATATATGAACTATCTCTTTCACTTACTTTATTACTTAACTTTCTCTCTGTATCTGCGCGTATTTATAACACGCGACAGAAATATCTAGCCCCTACTAGAAACAATATTACACATAACGAGAAATACTTAGAAGCTTCGGGAAAGATGACGTCAACAATATTACAAAAGCCTAGTACAACAATTAAACAACTTATACGAGGAACAGCTTGTACAGAGTTATGTATCGAAACTTGTCATAACTGTCGCTTTTAAAATAATTAACTTTTAACACTTGTTATAAAACTAAATAAAAATTAAATATTAAATCATTAAATAAAATAAATAATTACTCTTAAACTGAACAGTCTTGTTATCCAACAATATTTAACATCTCTGTTGAAGAATTTGGACTTTCCACCTCTACAACTTTTATTTTATCATCAACAGTACTAGTT